>NC_083320.1:85634939-85714939 GCF_963455315.2 Globicephala melas
CGTGGGAAATTAGGTTCTGATGTCAATGAGTTTGAGTTGGAAATCTCATTTTTTTTAAAGTACTTTTGAAAAATCCTGCAGGAAGGCACCACAGTGGAGACTGCTTTAGGGCCTTATGTTCAGTAAATCTCACAGAGCTAGTTGGGTTTTGTTCAGTGTGGATATTTTTTTTTCTTCGACCACCTGAAGATGTAGCTGGCTTGAGTTTAGAATTGGTGTCATACAAAATAAATGAGTGTAGCTCTACTGTTAGGCTCCTACTCAAAGCCTCACTGCATAAAAGGCATCTGGGAACTGAGGCCTCCTGGAGCAATAGCTGATTCAAGTCCTCCAATTCTCGGGTTTACAAAAAGGAATGTCTAATGGAATGGCTGTTGGAACTGTCCTCACTGCCTGGATTCTTGCAGTGCATGTATAGTTGAATTCCATAACTTAATTAAGGGTATTAGCTACTCCACTTTTAGAGTCTCTAAAGAGAAATGCTGCTTCTTCATTTCCTTACCTTCTAAGGTAAGGCTCGAAGGTCAAAATGAAAGTTCACACCTCCCACTTGGCCATTTAGCTTTCCTTTTGACATCACTAATTGGCAAAAGCACTCTTTTCGAAAGAGCTTGGTTGTGAGTTTAGACTGCTTGTCAACCTACTTGGCAAGGCATCCAGGACCAATAGATCTCATTATTGTGCTTATATAACAAAACCAAATTTTAGTTCGTATTCTAGACCAGGGTTTAGCCAACTATGACCAGGAGCTGGTCACATGCTTTTGTAAATAACATTTTATTAGAACACAGCCACGCCCACTTATTTACATATTGTCTATGAAGGCTTTCACTCTACAGCAGCAATGCTGAGTAGTTATAATGGGCACCCTGTAGCCTGAAAGCCTAAAATATTTATAATCTGGTTCTTTATAGAAAACGTTTGCTGAGCCCTGTTCTAGACCTTTGTAAGTTTAGAGCAAAAGCTCAAACTGTGGCCAAATGACCAAGGAGATCAAAATGACCAAGGGGATGGTAAAAAATGTAAATTTCTGGACATTACGAGGTACCCACTGAGTCAGAACCTCTTGGTGTAGGACTTGAGAATCTGCGTATTTAAAAATGTTCCAGGTGATTTTTAACACACGCTGAAGTTTTGCAACCACTGGTTTAGTGAAGAGGAAAATTAACGTGAAAGTAATGCTATTTATAAATGTACGCCTTCTACAAATAAACTAGTGTTACCTCTTGTGTAGAAAATAGGGTACTGAGAGAAGAAACTATATGTTTGCACTTCTTGTTCTGTACTTTAAATTTTTGGAAAGACATGCCATAAGGGAAGTTACCATCTAGTTGAAGGAGACATTAATTGTTTGAAGAACAATTTTAAAAATGAAATCCAGAGGACAGATTGTAAATTCTGAGGAGAGGATGACCTTTGTAAAGAAGCATGGTTGGTCCTGGTTCACTGCTGAATCTTGAACTGCATTTGATGAGTCACAACATGTAGTGGGGTAAAAGAAAGAAAACTGAAAATTACGGAGCACTCCAGATGGCAAGGGTAAATATTACCGTGTGAAACTTTTGTTTCAGTCATATATATATATGTATATAACATATGTGCAAACCATTTTGCCATAATATAGAGTGTATCTTACACTGTCAGTTGCTATCAAAAATGTTTTTTTTAACTCCATCCTTAAAGATCATGTTTAGGGATCACCTGAGGTAGGGCTAAGAAGAGGCAAAGTAGCTGTCCCCAGAGGTAATACATAGCCTTTCTGTACACATAATAAAAAGCAAACTGTTACTTCTTTTTTAATAAAATAATGCATAAATACACAGACATGGCATATGCATATTTTCCAAATCCACTGTCCTCCCTGGGCAAGCCTGATAAATTAAAGGAATTGTAGAATTTTAGACTTGAAAAGACTTTAGAAACTATTGCTTTTACCTCTCAATTTTACAGGAAAGGAAAATGAGACTGAAAAATAAACAGTTTGCCTAAGGTCACATGCTAAGCAAGAAAAAGACCACCTAAGAGAGTTTCTGGATGCTACACTAGAGATGCCAGCCGGTTACTCATGAGCTGAGCCTTTCTGGCCTCTCAGAAAAGTCAAAAGATCAAGGAACACTGGTCGTCGGGCTCATGGCACAAGTTGGCCAGAGATGAGTGGTGTTTACCTCCTTGGCTGGATAAACTTCTTTCTTATTCACCCAAGTCCCCACCACTCTATTTTGGCCCTAGCATGTTATTTTACTTACAATTGAGAAATTCTCTTATAAGAGAAAAATATTTCTCCATTCACATGTATTATTTTCAGAAGCAAAAAGTAAATAAAATCTAGACCAAGAGGACCATGTGTTTAACCAAAGATAGAGATTATATTTCTGTATGGAAACAAAGAATATACCTAGGATTTGTGCTTTGAATGTTTGAAAGACCACGTAAAGCCTTTGTCTTACACTAGCCTCATTTTGCCTTTCCTGTCTGACCCCCGGTGGGAAAAGAAAAGGCTGGATGATGTAAGGTTCTTTTTTTTTTTCTTTAAATTTTTATTGGAGTATAGTTGATTTACAATGTTGTATTAGTTTCAGGTGTATAGCAAAGTGGATCAGTTATACATACACATATACCCACGCTTTTTTAGATTCTCTTCCTATATAGGGCATTACGGAGTATTGATTAGCGCCCTGTGCTATACAGTAGGTCCTTATTAGTTATCTACTTGATATATAGTAGTATGTACCTGTGAGGTTCTTTAACGTGTCAAAAGTACATGGCTCACCAGTGGCAGGCCCGGAATGAGAACTTCCATTTTCAGTGCCCATCTGGGGATAAGTACAGTGTTTTCAATGTTGGAAAGAGCCTTTATGGTTGTTATTATTGTTATGATGATGGTGTTGGTAGTTCTCTTATAAATTAATTATGGACACTGCATACAGTCTCATTTAATCCTCATGATGATATTCTGGTAACACTTCCCAAATTTTACAGTTGAGAGAATTAAGGCCCAGTCTGGTTATCTATTGCTGCATAACAAACTACCCCCAAACTTAATGTCTTTAAATAACTATTTTACTAGACCTCAGGAATTCTGTGAGTCAGGAATTTGGGCATGACTTGTCTGAATGAGTCTTTTGCACCTTCTGATTGTAGTGACTCAGCTGTTCATCTACCTTGGCTGGTAGATGAACAAATCTGGAGGGTCCAAGAGGGCTCCCTTCACATGGCTGATCCCTCAGCTGGAATGGTGAAGTTAGGACTCAGCTGAGTCCTAGCTGGGTCTGTTGGCCAGAAGGCCTCTCTTGCATGTTTTTTTCAAGATAGTTGGACTTCTTACATGGCAGTTCAAGGCACTAGTGAAAAGTATTCTAAGAGAGGCAGTTGGAAGCTGTGTGGCCTTTCCTGAATGAGGACTTCCAGTTCATGTTTCTAAACCACATGCTTATTTGGGTCTGTGGGGACAGGTGTTGCCATTCTTGTCACTTAGTCAGTTTGTAAACCCAAGCCTTAGGCAAATTCTGCACTTCTTTCTAACTAGTGCTTCCTTTGTAAGGCAACCTCTGGCCTCTTCAGAGAGAGCGAGGGAGGACTCATACCTTCTTTGACAATCCATACTTAGAAACGCTGTAAAAACCAAAGGCAAACATAGCTCTCTCCAATCTAAGGAGTGTGTGTGTGTGTGTGTGTGTGTGTGTGTGTGTGTGTGTGTGTGTATGTGTATGTATGTTTTAATTCTTTTTAAATAATGATAACCCCTCAGGGTTATAGAACATCACATAAGATTCAGATGAAAATGTTTTGCAGCTAAAGGCTGGGTGGTAAAGTCTACAGTACCTGTGACTGGGAGCCAGGAAACTTGGGCTTGATTCCCAACTCTGCCACTTCCTTGCTGTGTGGTGTCCTGGGCAAGTCAGTTTATCTGAGCCTCAGTTTCTTCATCAGTATTATGAGATGGTTGTACAAAGTCACTTCTAGGCTTATGGTATATATACCTACAGTCATCACACTTTTTAACTGTATGGGTGTGTACAACCTTTCTTGTACTTCTGGTTTCTACCAGCTTGTAACCAAGAATATTGTAGTGGCAGAAGAGGGACACAAGCACAGTTGCAAACCTTACCATCTGTACTTGATAAAGCAGCACACCCCACCCAAGTACTTTATTTCTTAATAAAATTCTTTAGGGCAAATATATACTGATTTATCCAATGTTAGTGTTAGTATTCCTTTTGACTTACCATCTTTCTTTACATGACATCAGGTTTTTGGTAGTCAAATGTTATGCTTGGACCAGATTACCTAGATATTTGTGTTCATTTAGCATTCTAAAAATGCACCCACATTTTTTAATGCTCCACACTGAGCTCCTTTATATGTTTGCTCTTTTTTTTTTTTTTTTTCCTTTTGGTAAGTCTCCTTCCATAAAGAAATACGATAGCAGCAGAAGAGGCTTTTTGTTGTGTTTTGGAAATCCGCCTTTGAATAACCCTTAAAGTACATTAACAGTATACCCATAAACGATAGTGACAGGCTTTCTCTGCATCCCTGAGTCCCCAGTCAGGGATAATATTTCCACAGCGGCCCAGGCTTCTTTCAGATAGATTGTTTGGTGAGGGTGTGGATCTGTGTGACACGCACAGCCTCCCGTAGGAGCTTTCTTTTCCCTGTTCTCAACTGTGCTCTCCCCAGCTCTCCTCTCTCTTCCCTTCCCCTCCCACTTCCCTTTCTCTTCCTCCTTCTCTTTGCCTTTTTCTTCTTGTTTTATTAGGTGGGGAGGGAGGGAGAGCCTGAGTGCTTCCTTATTGCAGGAGCGCTCCACACTGTTCTGTCTTTGCCCACTCCCCCCAACTTAGGTTTTTTCTAGTGCTACTTAGTATCTGATTTCCGTGGTATTACAGTATCCCAACCACTGCGACTGTAGGAAAGCAGGCCACAGCCTTTTTCAGAACTTCTTTGGACTTTTTTTGATATCCTACCAAATCAAATAGCTTTTCCTCTTCTGCAAAAATCCAAAGTTAGGCAATTACAACAGCACTGTGTATTGGGAAAATGTTTGTTTCACTGCTTATATTTTTAGATTTTGTTCTTTGCTAGTAACATATTAAAGGTTAAAAACTTTTTTTCCAACTAAAATGATGGTTTTTAATGGGAACCAGAGGTATGGTTACAATTACGTAGTCATTTATTCATCTTGGTTTTGTCTTTCTTGTCTTACCTTGAATTTTAGGACACCCTCTCAAGAAAGCTCACAACTTTCCCTCCAGTGCCCTTCTGTTGGGAGAGAAGAAATGGCAAGAAATGAAACTCTCCCCCACAGATTTTAGAAAACCTGACTTAGGTCAGAGAAAGAGGCCAACCAAGTGTTCAACATAAATGGCAATAGTAACAGTTAGAGGTTTTGTAAGGTTTTTTTCCTTTTAAAGCGGAATATTTTGTAACTTCAGTAACTTGACAGAGCAAAATTGCTAAGGATAGGCAATCCCCTGATAAATATGAGGCTGTAAAATTGGAAGAAATTTGTTTACATGTGGAACAAAAATATTTTTTAGTGGTAACCAAAAATTATGTTTGAAAAAGAGGTGATACCGACCAGTGTTTAATCCGCGTGACAATTTTCCTTCAAGATCCTTATGAAAGTTTCAGTGCCAGAATTTCACACGTATATATTCAGAGATAAATGTTTTTAAAATGATGAGCTTCTTTTAACAGAATCACAGCATCGCTTAACTCAAATTAAGTACTGATGGTATACAAAAAGTAGTTTTTCAGTCTTTGTTCACCCACAAATCTGAAATCAATATATATATTTTATAGTCTTTTTTTTCCTCAAATGGGTAGATTTCTTTAGTTCAGTGAGCTAAATTTTGATCTGTAGGAGGCTTTGATGGTTCTATTCTGAAACCTTGCAGAGACATAATAACAATGCTGATTGATTATACATATGGCTTGATTAGCATTGTTACAGTATTGCTTTAAAAATGGGTCTGATGTTACATATCACTCAGCCTGCAGTTAATAAACAGCTGTGGTATACAACTAGTCTGAGAGATTTCTTGCTAGGTTCTCAGAGGACAGAATTAATAATCTTGTTTTGGAATTATACCTTCTAAAATGTATTTTAAAGTTGTGTTTGAACTTATTCATGGAACCACCACTTTCTTAAAATTTTAAGAATATCATTCTTCCTGGAAGTGTGTATTTAATTGTACTCTCTAAAGATACAGAGACGTTTTGGTTTTGTTTTTTTCAATAGAAGGGATTGTTTGGTAATTAGAGATGGTTTTTAAAGAGGCAAATTATTTTGAAAATACACATTTATTGAGAGGAGATCTGGGAATGTAAACTAGACAGAGAGGTTACATCGACAATAGCGTAATACCAGTACAGCAGCAGTTAGGAAAATTGGTATATAAACAAGCATCTGTTGCAGGAATGTAAGAATGACATCATAAAGGATGTATAGAAAATTTTAATTGAAAAAGACTGATGCATAATTGCAGGCTGACTTTAAGTCTAAACTGATTTTGCCAACAGAGTAAAAGTGGGATTCTTTTAAAACATTCCAATAATGTAAAGTATTTAAAATGTAATGTCCTGTTAATGTACCTAAAAATTAGACTCTAGGTCATCCAATAAGAGTACTGCTTACAGTAATACAGCCTATGTAATATGCAATTATCTTGACAATAGTTTTATTTTTCAACAATTTTGTCATAAAACAGCAGTAAGATACAATGAATTTGATTCATTTTTTGTGTGTGAATCATTTAATAGGCCATTACATCTACTATATTAGACTCCATTCTCCTTTCAGAGCTTTTCATTATAAGGCTGTCTTTAATGGAAAGAAGTTTAACCTTCCCTCCCAGATAGATTGAACCCCATAACAGTGTAAACATTCTCATTATAAAATAAAATCCCCTTCCCCAAGGGCAGTGCTATAATTATGTTGCAGAGCATCGTATGAATGTTCCTCTTCAGAAATGCTGTCTTGTTTTTGCTCTCAAGTTTTTATCATTTTCTAACGATCAATAATATTTTAAATTATAGTTTAATAAAATGCATATGATCTAGTTTAAAATTTTTTTGAAGTTATTTTAATCAACTTTGAGAAGTCATCAGTAAAATTGCTGTTGATTTATAAATAGGATAATTAGAGGCTTTCCTCCTAAGTACTGTTCACTGGCATTGTGGCTGTTTTTATTGCCTAGTCAAACCTCTTCATTCAATTTTAAAATTGCCTTTTGAATGAACTGCACTACAAGCTTGCCAAATAGTGTCACCGTTAATACTTTACCTCCTGTATTTCATTGTCCAGTCTGCAAATGCACAATCAATTGTTTGATAAGGGGGTCAATGAGGTTGTACTAGTTTTTAAGTGAATTATAACCAAACAGTTCAGATTATGTCGCACACTTATTGTTATTGTAGAGCTGTGTTTAAAAGATAGCAAGACAGTACTTTGGTTCATTTTGCACTGTTTCGTCAAGAATGTATCTGTACAAATCAGGATACTGTGGTTCTTCAACAAATTGCCAATCTTTATATTGGCAATATAAAGAGAAAAAGAAAAGCGCCACTTTCAGATTTGTAGACTTTACCCCTTGTGAATGGTTTACTGAAAGTGACAAACCTCCCATGTTCCTAGTTTAGAAAGAGACAGTCTGGTTTTTATGTGAATGTGTTAAAACAAAGATTTCAGATGATTATTTCAAGATAATAATTTTATGAAGATGCCAAAGGAAATAATCATTGCAAGGCCTGAGGACCATATGTTGTTAGTATGAAAATGCATAGCTGATCCAGGTTATCTGTTACATAGGTAGCAACTCTCTTTCCGTAAGTGTGTGAACTCATTGGTGTAGAGTGTGTATTGTAAAAGGTACTTTTTCCACCCTTTGACTTGTAGATGCATAATTACACCCTCTTTTCTGGGTTACTTTCATGAGAAGGAAGTCAGGATTTTCTTAAATGCGAACCTTTCTGCTTACGCAGAATTGGTGAGGGTTTTTGAGAAACATAAAAGGCAGAAGTAAGAAACTTTGTGCATGTTGCGTCTAAAAGCAAGTCTGTTTGTGTGTGTCTCTCCCTTTGTAACAGAAGGAATGTTTCTTATGTTTCTGTCTTCAGACAGTTGGCACACATTTCATCTCAGCAGCTGCTTTCTCTTAAAGTGCAGTAGAGTGTAGGACTGTAGTGACACCAGCATTAATACTTCACATTCTGCTATCATATGCTGTCACTGGGAAATATGGATCTAGGTTACATGTGTTTGCAGACTTTGTACTGCTGAATTATGAAAGCTGACTCTGTTGGAGGATTGTGTTGTATTCAGAGACTGTGAACTGAACAATAAATGAATGCAGGAGGCTGTTTAGAGTGATATACCATGCTCTCCTCTTGGGGCCTAACTGAGCCTGAGCTTTAAAATTTAGAATGGCCAAATTGTGCTGGAAAAGACCTTAAAATAAACATCTAAATAATTTTGTCAAAAGGAATTTGTATGCATTGTCTTTCACTTTAAAATTTTTTGATTCTTTTTTTTTCCTACAGTTGTACAAATTGTTGCATTTTAGGTACATAAAACAGTAAAACATATTACAAATGATCAAAGAAAAATGTTTTCCCATTCAGATAAAATTTTGCAAAGGAAATTAATTGTTAATGTCACTGTGGCTGTGAAGATTTAAATAATGTTTTAGATTTTATTTCTTTTATAAATAGTCTAAAATACAACACTCAGGAAACTAATAAGATAACAGTCGTTCTTTTTTCTTTGCATCTGAGCTATGTCTGCACACATGCACACAAACATGTATGCACACACACACGTGTGTGTGTAAATATATACATACATATATGTTGATTTTTAAGTTATTAATAAAATTTCTGAAAGAGCAATTACTGTTGATTTATAAACTGAATATTTAGAAGGTAGTAAATAATATAATACTATCCTAGTAAAATATGACTGAGCACATGTGAGGAATGTTTTTAGGTGAAAACAAATTTATAGATCAGTGTCTGGAGGTATAGACCAAAAAGGTCATTTTGGACTATTGTGAGTAAAGGGTGGGTGTTCAGTACTTATTGGCCCTCAGTACTTTGATGTCTTTTTAAAATTTCACTGCAGGTTAAATTTGTTTGGCTAATTTGTAAGTTTACTTTGGGACTATCTAGTTTTGGAGTTGAATTGATGTTTTAGGTACTTGGGCATAGATGTTGTTTTTTGACCTATATTATTTGCAATGAAAACTGCCTTAAGACTCATCTTGTATCATACAAGCTACCCACTTACTTCCAGGTTGCATTACAAAGCACCAGTTTCACGTAGTTTAAACTGCTTTTATTTAGGTCACATAGAGGTCTCAAGTTGTGAAAATGCAGTTTTGTAAAAGTTTATTCATCTTAGAATTAGCTATTTATATTACCTCGTTTTGTTATTTGAGAGAAACAAGCTGTCTTCATAGCTTGCTGTTAAACAATGGCTGTGACAGTGATGTTCACTCACATAAAGAAGCTAAGGAAGAATTAGGATTTGTTTTGAATTTTATAAATCCTGTTTTTCTCTTTTTTCAAGAATCAATGTCAAAAGATATAAATTCTCTGTCCGCAAATCATGTGAAAAATTTGCATTCTTCCTTATTATTTTGCCTATTAAGTGAGCAAACTGGTTGCTGTTACACAGAGAGGTATTTAATACTTGGCAGTCTGCAAAAAATCACATTAGTAGCCTGGAATGATCATTTTCTGTCCTGTGGCTATCTCTTTATGATTCCGTATGTCTAAGTATGACCAGATATGCAGCATTTCCTTGCCGCTTTTCCTTGTAAAAGTTGACTTCTAAGTGGCCCATTTAAAAATGGCTTCAGTGTGAACCTGTGCACCTCAGGCGAGTCTACTTCCTCATCTCAAGAAGGCAAAACCCAGGGGACTCATCTTCCCTTGCAGCAATTTGTATGGTACCCCAGTGTGGTACACATAAGATTTTCCTTTGAACAAAGCAGCTATTTGACAGAACAGTTTCCTATCATTTGCGCACAAGAAGTGCTGTGTACTGCATTCAGGGCCATCATGACTGTCCATTAGAGCTTCATTCTGTAATCTGCCTTGAATCGGTGCTACGTATGGAAACTTTAACTGTGTTTGTCAAAACAAAGGGCTCTTGCTGAAAACCATACTGTCTGAGGTTGGGATCTAAAACGCCACTGTTAGCTGATTGCAAAAACATAAAACACATCAACAGTTTTGGCAATAGAATTAAACGTGTGAATGAATCGAATGAAAGGTGGAAGCAACACTTTTTGCTCTTAGTCACGCACGGTTCTGTGCAATTGGGAGCCATTAAATACAGTCTGTAGGGTTCCACCACGACTTCTCTGTGAGGGCTGTAGGACCTTGGGTTCCCTTTGTGTTTCTCTCCCATCCCCACAGCCATCCTTATTGAAAAAAGGAATCATTAAAGAAAACTTCTGACAGTGCCTTCCAAGAAATACTAAATTTTGGTTCTTCCCCTGATTTATTAAGGTAGAATGGGTTGGAGGTTGAATTAGAAGAACAGCTTTTAATATAATCAGACAGAGCCACACTTTCAACACATGAATGCATGGTATGTCTTTTAGGTTAGCTAAGTAACATCCTTTTTAAAATTCCCTTTTTCCTGTGTCTTCTTCATTTCTGCCAATGTGTACACATGTTCAGTCTTCCAGTATATCCAACATCTTTGGCTGGTGACTTAGCTTTATCTAATTTTATTATTTTTCAGAAGTTTCCTGTAAAATTCTTTCTGCTTGGAAGAGTAAGGTACAATCAGTAAGGAAGCTCTAAATTGTAATTATCAATTATAATCAGTATGGTAAATTTGGTATCCTTTCCATATTGCTTATCTCCTCAAAAGTTAATTGCACTTTTCAGCCTCAAACGTTGGCAAAACTTGAGCTTTTTACTCTTTGCAACATAGCATATGTCAAAAATATCTGGACTTCAAGGAGGAAACTAAGGCAGAAGTGATTAGATAATTTGGTTGTGTCAGAGAGAGTTAAACTTCGCCTTTATTGAGGTAATGATCATGGTTTATGATGGCTGGTTCTGTGCCCATCTATAGCCTCTGACACATTTTTGGAGAGCATTACTTATACTCTCTGGATATAATTTAAAGTGCTTGCTATAGTGAAAAGAACTCCAGGCTAGTGGTTGGAGTTGCAGCACTGTTACTAACTAGCTGTGTGTGTGGTCAGGCCTGTCATTTAACCTTTCACGACCTTAGTGTCTGCATCTGTGAAATGAAATTGTTGAACTGGATTATATCTCAAGTCCCTCTAAGTTTTAAAAGTCTGTCATTTTATATTTCTAATTAGAAGTTTGGTCCTGTCATAGTTATGTAAGATTTTTTAAATACATGAATTCCAAAAGTTATTGTTTATCTTTAATCATCATCATCACAAGCAGTAAAGCTAAAATATTTTTTAGTTTGGAAAAATGACTTGTAAAACGAGATTGGAAAGTGCTCTATGTTCTTCAGTTTGCAAAGCTAGAACAAATAGAGGTCGGAATGTAGATTTCATAAGATCAGTCTCAGGTTAGGAAGATTTTTAGCTTTTGCTTTTTCCTTAATCGTCAAGTAAATTACATGTTTCAGTATGTTATTTATGTAACACTAATTTCGTAATTAGCTATTTACATATCTCTAGATAAAATTAAAGGTAGAGGGTCCCTCTTTCCCAGCCCTGCTCCTAAACTCTGACAATCAATTATGTCAGTATTTAAACATGTTCA
This sequence comes from Globicephala melas, assembly GCF_963455315.2. Taxonomy (NCBI): domain Eukaryota; kingdom Metazoa; phylum Chordata; class Mammalia; order Artiodactyla; family Delphinidae; genus Globicephala; species Globicephala melas. The sequence goes on from NC_083320.1 coordinate 85,646,703, forward strand.
ATTTTTTTACTGTTTATACTTACATTTAAAGAAGAGACTCATATTACCTCTGGGCTCATAGTTATCTCATGATCATGTGGTTTTCCAACAAATCAAAGAATATCAGCTTCTCTTTCTCACCATTTGATATAGTCAAAAGGGGGTTTTGAATTAGGTGGCCAAGGACCTGGCTACCATTTCCAGCTCTGCCATTTACCGAGCAAAGCACTCAACCTATACAGAGCTCTAGTTTTCTCATTTGTAGAGTGGGGATGATATACCTTCTCTCCACAAAGGGCATAGTGCCTTTGTACATTCCAAATATTTGATAAATGTGTGCTTGACTGAACAAAACTGAGCTGTGGAATTTTGTCCTAAATTCTGTCCATTTTTATTTGTTTCTGCAGGACTACCTCATCAAGTTTGGGGATTGGGAGATATTATTTAGGTAAAATAATTGTTTAGCAGTCCTCTCTGTGTTAACTTTAATTTCTCCATTCAACTGAGGTAGTTGCTTTTGAATCTTTATTTGGCCAAGCAAACATCAAAAGTTGAGCTGATTTCATTGGAGGAGTGGAGGGCCTACCTTGGTGCTTTCTCCTGCCCCTTTCTTTTCTCCTACCTTTCTATAACCCAGAACTTCTTGCACTCTTGTAAACAGAGTTTAAAAATCATTGTTCATCTATAATTGAGCAGTAAAACCATTTGTGCAAAAGGACTTACTATTTAGAATGGCTCCCTTGAAATTGGGCTGGAATAAGCTTCCAGGGCATTACCTTTGTATTACAGGAAAGTAAGAAAGGTTGTTTGCCAAATTTGTATTAATCAGCATTTCAGTTATAATTGCCAGGAAATTTCATTTACAGAAATAATCCTTTTCTTCATTCTTAAAGGTCATAGTCCAAAACCCTACATTTTTGTAGTATGTTTGGTTCACAATAGATAGCTGTCCATTTGGATTGGCTGTATGTTGTTATCAAGTTGCAAATTCCAGTTAGCTGAAAGAGATGAGATAATTTATGCATATAGTATTGTTTAACATTAATAAAGGTTATCCCTCTTGAAGGATCTCACCAAGGGAAATTGGTTTCAACGGCTACTCATTTGAGTCTAGGCAAAGGTGGAGAAATGTGGGCACAGAGTAAAACTTGCCACGTTTTAAAATCCTGTGTGCCTGTTTCAGGATGTCCCAACTAATTTTTAAGCTCCTTAGCAGTCAAGATCTTGTCCTCCCACCTCCAGCCTCCCAGAAGGCAAGAGGACATGATGCACAGTTCTAGGTGCTTAATCAGTAGTTGTTTTGATTAAACCACTGAAGGTAGTATTTGTAGGACTAATAGAAGTGAAGTCTATGCTCGCTAAATTTAATAATCTTGTCTTTGAGTGTTTTAAACTCTAAAAAGGTTTTTGTGGGTTGAAAAGCCTTGTTGTTAAGCCAGATAAAACCCCTAAATCTTTCATGTGCTTGCTAAGGACTGTCCAGTTAGATCTTTTTTAGACTTTAGGCCCTGCTCTCTCTGATGTCTGATCCCATGTCGTGGCTTACCAGCAGGTTTTGAGAACAAACCACCTTCCTGGGGAGTGGTACACATCCTGCTTAATTTCTGAACAGCCTTGCTGTTATGGCCCCACCTGGCTGAGAACTGTGTTCCGCGTGGGAGCTACTATCAGCCTGCTGAGTGACCTTGGATGAGTCAAGTCACTTAAATTCTCTGAGTCTCTGCAAATGAGATGAATTGAGTGAGTGATTGCATCCAGTTTTAAAACTCTGTGAGTCTTTAAGATAGTTTAAATAACTGAAAATATGTGTATTCTCTTTGAATTTTGCTGATGGGTAAGTAGAATTATTTTTACACACACACACACACACACACACGTACACACACACACTCAACGCCCCTTTATGTAGGGATGTGCATGCTACAGTGAGACCAAAAGATTAGAGCAGCAGGTTATAGGGAAAATGTGAAATACACCTCTTTTTCCTGGACATCAGATTCTTATTTTCTTCCACATAAAACTGACCAAACACACGGCAAAATAAATGCTAAGTCTCATTCTTGATCATCCACAGCTTGAACTTGGATGTTCAAACAACTTGAAGTTGTTTGCTGTCTGATCCAGAGATTTTGGATGCGTGGCATTTCGTGTGAGCAAAGAAATAAACAGACTAAAAAGGTTGTAGAAAATTGTAGATTTAGTAGAATCCCTGAGATGGTTTAGGTTTAGAATGGCAAACAGATGCAAAGGCTTTTTCTGGCCTTTGTTTTCTGAGTTGGCTGTACCCTGCCTACAAGAGGCCTAGATTCTTGGTATTCTCCCCTCCCTCTCCTCTTTTTTGTGAGCTTCTAGGATTCACTTTCAGAGTATGATATGTCTGAAAAGATTTGTTTGATTACAAGAAAGTGTGCCCAGAGAATGATGCCATATTTTCTTGGATTATTCATTTTATTAACTTTCCACTGTCTGAGGCAGGAGGACAGAGTACTGAATCTGGCATAGCCAACATTCAGCCTCCCAGAAACTTGTAGAAAATGTTGGGCCTTTCACCCCCCCTAGATGACCATTAGGATGAGGCTTTTTCTGGGAGGAGGTCCAAAATCATCTCAGATGTGTAGGTTTTGGAGATTATTCAAAAGAGTTGCTCCATGGAATGTGAGACATTCCCAAGGTCAAATCAGTTTGTTTAGGCAGGATTATCAGTAAACTACATGAAAAGGAAAGCAAGAATCCACTTCTGTAAACTTTAGCCTTTTCTGAAAATCTGTGCCCAATCTAAAAAAAAGGGTAGTGCTTGTGAAATACAGAATTCTATAAATGTTAGCATAATCTGGATTAATTTGAATAGTTAACTACATAATGCACACAATAAAGAAAAATACGATTCTTTTTTAAAAATTAGCATTCTATTGAAATAATTACTTTATATATATGTATTTTGTTGTTATTGTTCCCAAGATTGATATTTCTTCAAGTGACAAGAATGTTCCCAGGTTTTTTATTCCAAAAGGATTAAAAAAAAAATTTAAATGTCAGTGTGTTTATTTTAATTTTTTTTTATTGCAGCAAATTTTATGTCTTTTTTTTAAAAGAAAAGTTTTATTTGCTTTATCGTAGACTTTTAATCTGTTCTCCCATACCTGCTGTTAGATCAAACGATAGAGCTTTAAGCTAGGGACTACACAAAGTCCTGTAAATAATAGTCCTCTCTTCTCATTTAAAGCCAGCAGGACATCCCATCATGACTACCTCTTAATTAGATGATATTTTGATCTGTGTTCCTATTCATTAATGCTTTGTTTTCTGGTGTCATGTTAGCGTACTCTTTACTCACTAATACAATTTTGTGACATATTCCTAGGAGAGCTGGACCAGAGGAGATTCTCTTTGGCTCAGGCTTTCCACTATATTGGTTGACATAATTTCCAGATTAATATATGAGTAAAATTTCATAATACTGGAAAATCCCTAATTTTAAGAAATAAAGAATCTTTAAGAAAAGCCTGTTCAACCCTTAGTAGAAAAAGACTGACTTTCACACACTGGTTATCTAACTTCCAAAGCATTTTTACTGCATTTGCTTTCACGGGGTTGGTCCATTGTCTTCACACAGCTCTCTCTCCTGCCGCTTCTGCAGTGTTGTGCTTGCTATTTTTTTTCCTAATATTTAATGCAGTGCATTTTATGTTCTTCCTTTTATTTCATTTTATGTTGTATTGTGTTATGTATTTCACTGTTGGATCTAAATTGGGGAAGGGAATCCTGCTTTGTTCTTGTACTATAATGAAGATAGAGTTTGTTAATATAAATGTAAACTGCTGTCTTAGGTGCATCATCACATGAAGACTGTTTCATAATTGAATATGTTGGTACTAGATAGATTTAGAAAATTACAGTCCCTAAACACCTACTCAGAAAGAGATGAACTTAATGGTTTGTTGTATATAGTTTCATTTTAAAATATTTTAGAAGAATGATTTGTAAGAATATGTACAATGCAAAGTAATGATAGGAACAGTGGAACAGTTAAAGGAAAAAATATAGGCAGCAATTACATTCAACATTATTAGGATCTTTGTTCTTGGAAAGTTATTTTTGAGGATTTCAAAATATGGATGGTAAAATAGATTGAGAGGGAGAAATAAGTTTGCACAAGCACATTAAGGATACATTACCTACTTTAGTAAACATAACTATAAAGTGTATTGCTTTTTATTAAGTTATCTGCCTTCACAGAGCGATAATATTTTTAAATGTGTATTTATTGAGTGTTAAAAATGATGCCATGATGGCAATTTGAAATCCACTTTCCTCATTTTTCTAAGTGAAATGAAGAAATATACGTGAACACGTCTTCAATTAAGAGTGGAAAAGATTATTTTAAATAATGCAGATGTGAAAATAGGCGACCAGTAAGAAATGTATGTGAAGTGCTGATGGTTAATGCTGCATTGCCGAAATTCATATTTGTCAATATCTAAATGTTTCATGTTGAGAGAAATATTTCAGAAACATGAAATATTTGGAACAAAAAGGTACTGTACTTCTTATAATCACTTTACAATTTATATGAGTGACTCTGGCTTCTTCAGGCTTAAAGAAAAGGAAATGATTCACATTTGCATAAAAATAGTAGGTCAAACTTGTTATTCTTAATGTTTTTCTAACATAAATGAGTTATATGATAGTTCATAGATATTTCATCAAGGACAGAGCTTTGAGATTATTTTTATTTTCCAAGATATGACATAATGTGACTGTGATTTTTAGGTAACACGATTTCTTTTTCAAAAAATGACTGTTTCTTCTTCATCTTTGCAAGACGGACATCTCATAAAATAGAGACATGTTTGAAATTGGAGAAGACATTGTTTAGAAGGAAGTTGTAGGACATTTTTTAAAAATAACATCTCCACAAGGTTAACCATAAATTTAAGAAACTAAATCACACTGAAGTTAAGCATTTGCCCTTTTTAAAACAGGGCTCTTGAAGACAGTCATTTCATCTTCAGAAAAATTCAGTGTCATGGGTACTATCTAGACAATAGCACGAGAAGAAAAAGAGGGACAAACTGGATGTGAGGATGTGTTGTTCATCCCTCTACTTAAACTACTATGGTCACTTGGATTTTAGCTGTACTTTCCATATTTAAAATTTGTGAAAAAGAGGGGTTAAAAAAGCTGAATATCTTTGTACCTTAATGAGAGAATGATTGCTGTAATAGTATCAAAGATAAACCAGTATATTAGGAACACTAAATGATAAAGGGCGATAATATGCCATTCTTGAGACTTCTTGGCTCTTACCTAACACATCAGAAAGTGATTGTTGAATTTTAAATAGCCATACAAATGGATGACATAGAAATTTAACTTTGCTTTGACCTTATTCTAATTCACAAGATGACTGCAAAATGACTTTGTTGCATCTGAATGTATGCTGGATGCTAAATCACTCCAGAGTATAAAATCTTTGTTTTGGCATAATGTTGATGCATAAACATTTGTACCCCATACTAACCCTATAAACATCACAATCCATCAGTACAATTACAAAAAAGATTGTTTGTTTTCACACTTAAAGCAGACATGAAATAGAGTGTCCTTAACTTAATCACCACCTTGATTTACCACATTTGCATATATTTGCATATTAATTGGACTACAGATTAAAATTGGTTTTGTAATTTTAATTAAGTGTCCACAAAGGTAAATGATTAGAACTGTTTAAAATACATTCTGACATAAATAGCAGTAAAAGCTTTTGTGATGATGTTTTTGTGGAATTACATTCAGAAAGTGGCCTTTTTATGATAGTAATTTTAATCTTAAATAGAATTATACAGTCAAACAGAACTGTGGATTCATAATCATTTTTTTCAAGATTCATTTAATATTTTGCTGATTTGCAGCACTTGCTGAAAATGTACTGTAGGTTTAGCTGATTGCAAAATTAGGCCTCTAGAGCTGATAAACTGAGGGTTTAAACCCTCAGTCTTTAGATGCCTGTCATATGGGCTTGAAATGTATATCTCATTCTGCGTGTGTGTGTGTGTGTGTGTGTGTGTGTGTGTGTGTTTTAATGGAATCAACTCCTATAACCCTTTCAATGATATACCCTTTAAAAAGAGAATCACCTTAAGGGACCATCATATTCCCAGTTTAAATTAGGGAACATATAAAATGTTTAAAGGTCTCTTTGGCATATTATCCTGGTACCCAGAAGAACCGTCCTTGTGTTGACATAGCCCAAAATGTGCCGATTTAATAACAGGTCATCCTCCCCGGTGCATTCCCTGTGGGGATGGCACTCACAGCATGAACAAGATAATTGTTGGGAAAATGCACTGTTTTTTTCCTTGAAACCTGGGATACTTAACGTGTGGCATGTGCTTTCTCTTATACCAGACAGAAAATTGGTTTTACCAGAAGGTTACTGGATGCCTAGCACCCACTTCTTCCAGCTGGCGTTTTCCTGTTTGGATCATTTTAAATGTTGGATTCTGAAACCCTCCCCACTCCCAGCTGCCACCTTCTTCCCTGGCGGTACCCTAGACTCAGCTCCCTAATGCTTCCTTGCACCCAGCTGCTTCTCTGCCTGGCTCCTGGCTATTTAGAATGTGATGGGATAAATAATCCTTTCCCTACCAGTCACCTCTGAACAACTCTTAATTGGATTTCTCTTATAAGCTATTATGTCCCTAAGTTTGCAACAAATTCATCAAATTTGTTTTCCTTTCTAAATTGTGTGTGTGTGTACGCACATGCATGTGCACGCACGCATGTACACGTGGGTGCAGGAGTGCACCCCCCAACACACACATACATACAACACTCCTTGTAAGTTTATGAAGAACAAACCAGTTAAAACTTCTGAATTCCTTAAATCAGAAGGGAGGAGATAATTTCTTAGAAACAAATCATTGCGTATCAATTTTTAAGAGTCAGTTTTAAAAACCTTTTATTTTGGGCTTCCCTCGTGGCACAGTGGTTGAGAGTCCACCTGCCGATGCAGGGAACACGGGTTTGTGCCCCGGTCCGGGAAGATCCCACATGCCGCAGAGCGGCTGGGCTCGTGAGCCACGGCCGCTGAGCCTGCACGTCCGGAGCCTGTGCTCCGTAACGGGAGAGGCCACAACAGTGAGAGGCCCGCGTACCGCAAAAAAAACCACAAAAAAACCTTTTATTTTATCCTGATACATTAGAAAGAGCAAAAGCTTGGGAATTTGCCGGGCATAGTTTCAAATCCCAGTCCTTCTATTTCTTAAGTGTGCCGTGTTGGCAAGTTATTACAGCTGTCTGAAACCTCAGTTTCCTCATATGTTAAATGGGGATTAAAAAGACCTTCATTACGTAATTGTGGGATTTACGTAAAATGATGAACGTAAAAGCATCTAGTCAGAGTGGAGCAGTAGAGTTGGTGAAAATGGACAAATTCAGGATATGTTTTGAAGATAGACCAAATTTGATGATGAAGTGGTTGTGGGATATGAGAAAAAGATAGGGTGATACCAAAATTTTTGGCCTCAGCAAATTAGGCCTCCCCTAGCCTAAAGGATAGGGAAAACTGAGGCAGAAACAGCTTTGGAGGGAAAGATCCAGAGCTGGATTCAGATGTGCTGAATTTGAGATACTTTTTAGACTTAGAGAAGTCAGCTTACTTTGATCAGAAATTATTTTGTATAATAACATCCTAAGGGGTGTTGTATGTGTGTGTTTGTGTGTGTGTATGCACGTTTGATCACACCTAATGCAAACTATACTTTTGGAAAAAGATAGATGGGCACAGAAATCCCAAGTTGCATTTGAAGAATAGGGGGCACCATTTTGAAGTGCTGAAAAATTGTTTAAATGTAATGTTTTATTACTGACATTGCTTTAATGGTTTATACGGGAGAGATTTTGATTTTTCTTTTTATTGTTATTCTCAGTGTTTCTAGTTCTGTTTTCAGATTCATTTCACTAGTTGAAGCAAAGTTTTTATGTGAACATTTTATTGGGCAATATGATATCCTAGTATATGATCCAGAAAGTACAGTAAAAAGCCGAAAGGAAGTACCAAACACTTCCCCTCACTTTATTGGTTCAAAGATCCTGAATGAAATGCTCACAAAAAAGAAAGAAAAAAAGAAAGAGAGAATATAAGGAAAGAGAATAAAAAAGGAATGAAAAGAAAGGACAAAAAAGCTCCTGGAAAACAGTTTACAAGAATCCACATCCTGCAGAAATTAGTTTTAACTTCAAGATCACATTACCCAATGCGCTTCCCAGAGCTTGACCTCCCCTAACTTTAAACCTGAGTGATTATACATTAAGGAAAGTTTGTCTTCTCTGCTCTTCATTCTTATTGCTACCATCTTTTAAGCTTCACCTACCTCTGTTTCCTGGGACCTCTCAATCTCTACCCACTCTGACAAATCTCTTCTTCCTGGACCATTCTTGAATATTCATCATACATGTTACCATTTTAAGGACTCTGAGAAGTCTTGCAAAGAAAGAAACCAGTTTTATGTTCTTTTACCCAGTGAATCAGTCAGAGCTCTGGCAAGAAACATGTGGCACATTCAAACTTGTAACTTGAGAAAACTTTAATAAGAGGACTTTTTACAACAGGATGGGCAGGGTTTCAAGAAGGCATCAAGGGTAGTACAGTACTCTGTTAGCACCCCTGGGCCTGGAAGGTCAAGTGGAAGGAGTAATTACTAGAACCTGAAGAGAGTCAACTAACCAGTCCTTTAGTTAGAAAGCCACAGCCAACTGATTGCAACCTGGCAGGGAAGGAGCAGCAGAATAAATACCTGGAAATCTCCTGCCTGTTTCTCTACTTGGCTGAAACCAACCAGAACCAGGGAGCCAGGGATCCTCTTAATGCAGTCCATTTGGTTCAGCTTGCTGAGGCACAGAGCAGGATCGGGAAAGGTGGGGAGTGAATCTAAGGGCCACACGGAAGGTAGTCCTCAAGGTTCCCAAATGTTTTTCTCAGTGTAGCTCGCTTTCAGTTTGTATGTTTGTTTCGGTTCGATTTGATTTGACGTCTAAGAACTATCTCCAGGGATATTATTCTGTGCAGCACAATTTAGAATATTGTTCTAAGCAGAGGTCATAAAATGGGGCCAATGTGCTTGCCTAGCAAAGCAGTTTTGCTTTTTTTTTTTTTTTTTTTGCAGTACGCGGGCCTCTCACTGTTGTGGCCTCTCCCGTTGCGGAGCACAGGCTCGGGACGCGCAGGCTCAGCGGCCATGGCTCACGGGCCCAGCCGCTCTGCGGCATGTGGGATCCTCCCAGACCGGGGCACGAACCCGTGTCCCCTGCATCAGCAGGCGGACGCTCAACCACTGCGCCACCAGGGAAGCCCAGCAGTTTTGCGTTTTAAAAATTAAGCCTGAATATCTTTGGGTGAGGATAAGCACCCCAACTTCGATGTCAGTCCACCACTTTCTGATACGTTCATGCATTAGATCAGCACATTTATGTTATTTTCTTGCCCTAAAGACATTTGAGTTGTTGGCTGTTGCTCTGGATTCTGCCCCCCTCCCTCCTTCTCAATCCCTTATTAAAATTTACCTGTTCTGAGCTCCATTTTCATTGGACCCAGTTTTCCTCTAGAGAATCTAATAAATCTGTTGTTATAAAAGTGATTATTGAAGGCTTAATGTGTCATTTTCCTTGGGTAACATCTTTGAATTTTAAAAGGACTTTATGCCACATCCCCCGCCCCGAAATTTCAAAGGGTGGGACTTTCTGCCCCTCAAAATGCACAAAATCCATGGTGTTCTACATGTAAAGCTTGCCCTAATCCTTTGTAGTTGGCCAGTACTGTGAGTTTCCATTACTTCTATATTGCTAAATAGAGAGAATATGTGCGTTCTCCCAGAGCAGTATGCACTTTGAATTCCCCTCAAATGCAAGTTCCTGTGGATAACTAGCCAGAGGAGAAGAAAAACGGCAGGCTGAGCTCACAGGTGAAATCCCATTACAGAGACCTCCAGGGAGACAGTGTATTTTCTTATAATACTCAAATGTTATTCTAGAGAGTAATTTTCTCAATAAGTTTAAGCACGGTAATAATTCGACAGAAATGTTCTTTCTATCCAGATTGAATGTAATCAGTCTGCCTTCTAATGCACAGACCACAGCCCCTGTACTTTTCAGAATGCGGGTAGTGTAGAATGAATGAAATCCAATGCTTTTGACGTATCTCCTTTATCTTTTGCCAGGATCAGCGACGTCTACTGCTTTTATTCTTTCCGCTATAAAATGTCTCTGTTTTTATTTTCTCCCTTTCCTTGTTCACTGTGGCTTTGGAATTATGTTTCCTCCTTGACTAGTCAGTGTTTTCGTATTCTATGCTTCAGTGAAGAATCAGGTGCTGATTTTTTGTTTTTTATTTAAGCTTGAAGACTGAAAAAGGGACTCTTTTACTGAATTAGTAATGAAAAATTATTTTTTTATAATAAGGTCAACAAAACATTATTACCGTAGGTCATTGGCCAGGACTCAGAAACGTTTTAATTATAGTATATTTCTCACAACAATATTGACATTTGCCCTGTGTTAAATTTCCCATTAGCTTCTCTGCCTGATTTTCATTAGCCGCACCCTGAATTCAGGACTTAGATGTTAATTTTCATGGCACTTGAATGTTTTATTCAGATTACTAAGTCACATTGATTCTGTTTCCTGAAGAAGTTGTGATGTTAGGGAATGGTGATGTCAAGGAATTTTTCAAAAGTGTAGAAATGGTTTCAGCTCCTCAAGAGCTGTCAGGTATTTTTCTTTATGTTTTATTTTGTTGCTTAGCCTCTAGAACATCAATTTCTAAGGTTCCTAAGATTTTTTAGGGGTCTTTAAAATAAAAAGAATCTGCTCTGAGATATTTTAATATTCAAAAACCATATTTTAACTAACATAGATTATACATTTACTTATTTCACACATCAGAATTCCGTTCATAAAATTCCAGAGAACTTTATCAATCCATGTTTCCTCTGGATAAATCAAGTTGATGTGTAAGTAATAGAGGCATTTGGTATTTAATGTTTCTAAAAACACAATTATGAAGAAAAATAACAAGGCTCTTTGGTGATAGAAAGTTGCAAGTGACAGAAACCCAATTTCAACTAGTTAAGTCATATTTTGAAAAGGGGGTGTGGTAATTTATTTCATCAGATATCTGAGTTATCTAGGGTTATTCCAGGGTCATAGGTGGCTGGATAAAAAGGCTTAAGCACTATCATCAGAATTATGTCTTTTTCCTTGTCCTTTGGAATGGCTCTTTTCATGTGGTAAGTAAGAAGGCCTCTAGTTGTTCCAGTCTTGTGTCCTAACAGCAAAGTATCCTGGTGATACTTTGTCCAGTAGGCCTGCCTGGCAAAAATATCCTAAGAAGGAATCTAATTAGCTAAAATAACATCCCTGAACCAATTACAGCAGCCTAGGGCTGGATGGGTACTTGTTTAGCCTCCCATGACCTTTCTGAGTCCCTTTCCTACTGAACCCCATCCCACCCCCACTCCTGACCTTGAAGGGGAAGGTTGTAAGAACTGGTCTTGGTCAAAGAGTTGTGGTTCTGTTCCTGAACCACATGGAATGAATTCCTTATAAGACAGAGAGATTCTGTTGTTAAGAGTGGAACCATGAGAAAGTCACTCAGCTTCCTTCTAAAACTCCAGGTCTTATGTGGAAATTGAGGATAATAATTGTCTGTACGTTATCTCAACTCAACAAATGTTACTTATTATTACATTGAAATGTTGTGAATTTTAGATTGTTGTCATTTTTAGAGACAAGTTATAAAGCCCTCAGTAAAATGCAGGGTTTTTTGCTATATTTATAAATAAGGAGGATATATCTCTGTAGGTGAAATGGATGATTATGCATAAAACAATGTAATAACTGCTGACATTAAGAGCTTACCCCGTGCAGGCTCCGTTTTAAAAGCTTCCCATGTATTAACTCATAAGCGTAGTACTTAACTCGCAAAGGTTCTAGAGTCAGATGGCGTGGGTTTGCACTTCGCAAATTTCAGGTCATGTGACCTAGGACAACTGCTTAACCTCTTTATGCCACGGTTTCCTGATCTGTCCAATAGTAGTATTAATAGTAGCTACTTCATACAGTTTACTTTACAATGAAGTAAAACATACCAGCAGCTGGGACATAATAAGCACTCAATAAACGTTAGTAGAGGAGGAGGAGATTTTGTCATTTATTATCTTCATCACCACCATATGTATTATTACCTGTGAACAGAGGCGACCATAATTTATATTTAGGTTTTAATTACACAGTTTTACAAATTGGAGATTTTATCTTTATTTCAGGCCCTTTGATTAGCAGGGCAATTCAAAGAAAATGCTGAAATTGAAAGAACTCGTAGATTCCAAAAGTAGCTTTGCTCAGGAAGAAACCAGAGTGGATGTGTGATCATCCATGTGTATTGATGAAAATCATATCACCTAAGATATGAATTATAAAAGAGTAGAGTTTCTGGTACAAAATAAATACTGTTTTCTTAAACTTCTCAGCTATTAAAATGAAATTTGTGATTTCAAAATATGTTGACTTCGTTTTTCCAGATTATACAGACTCTTGAATTTTAAATATTCATACTTAACAAGGGCACTATATTGGGAATTGCACCTTCAAGGTTACTATTTAAAAGAACAATTCACTAAAATAATATTGCTCTTTTATATGATGACATGACTCTCTAAAATTATTTTTCAGTAGTGATTTGCCTAAAGGTATTTCAAACCATTAAAATAGAAAAAAGTCTTAATCTCATATTTTTAGAAAGAAATAGGCTTTATGTTTATAAACATTTTGAGAGCTGTGAAATGGTAATTGTTAATTTGTTTCTGTTTATATGATTGGACATTAAGAGTTATTTTGGAGTCAAACTCACAGTATTTTTGAAAGCTTAATTTTCAATAATTTTCTTTTCTTAAAAGACAACTCATACAATTTGTCCATGCAGAGATGTTCATTTGAGAATGATGTAAAAATTATAGCTTTGCAAAATAGCTCCTGCCTACAAGAGGAGATTACAAATTTTGGTTGTGGGAAAAGCCATTATTATGAGAATATCTGATCTGATAGCAATTTCATACTTCGGTTTGATTAAGATGCTTGGATTAGATTATTCTTATACCTACATATATATTTGTACATTACATATATTCATTATACTCAACCTTTTTCTTTTTAAAGTGGAGCCAAATCCTATAGATCAATAAATTTGATGGAATTCTTTTCTAGTATGTCTTGGGAACTGATGAGATAAGAATTCACAAAATGATAAAAAAAAAAAAAAAAAAAAGAATTCACAAAATGTAGATATTTTCCCCCAAAAAATCAAAAACAAATGATGTTGGGCACAGAGTGGATAATAAAATTTACGTTTTGGCGATGGAGACTGAAAAGAAGACAATTTCAGATGCTGTTAGGAGCTATCAAGAAAAGAAAATAGGAGGAGGAGTGCTGCTAGTTGTGGTGGTGGATGGTAACTAGATTAGAAGATGATCTGGGTAGACCTTTCTGAGAAGATGGCACTTCACCTAATAACTGAATGACAGAAGGCAGTAGGGGAAGGAGCATTCCCAGCAGAAGAAATAGCAAATGGACACATTCTATGAATGGAAATAGACCCAGGTAAGAAGGGGAAAGGTGAAGGAAACAAGGCTGGTGAGGTGGGCATGGCTTTGTGATAGTGATGAGTTTAGGTGCATTTCCAGTGCAGGAAACACTGGAAAGCTGAGTTGGGGTGAGTCATGATTTGATTAATTGGTAGACTAGGTAGAAGACTTTGGCAGTAGTCTAGGACAGACATAATCCAAATGCAAATCCTTCATTTCCTTTCCTTCCCTTCCCTTCCCTAAATGCATTCTTTTTTTCTGAAAAACCATAACTCACTCTTTTTTTTTTATTTAACAAATATTTATGAAGGCAACACAGTGTGCCAGATGGTGTACTTGTTGCTCTGATATAAAGATGAATGATGTGATTCTTTTCCTATCCTTAATGGATAGTCTGTGTTTGCTTGGGTATAGTTGGAATGAAAGGAGTACTTAAATCTTCCTGGGGAAGACAGGCTTGATAAGGTTTAGAGGATGAGTAGAAGCTGACTAGGTAGACAAGAGGATTAGATTAGTGAAAAGGGTATTTCAGGCAAAGGGGAGAGAGTGTATAAAAAATAGGGGCACAAAAACTATGATATGTTCGGTGATAGACAAATAGTTCTGCAAGGTTACAATATGTGTTGGAATGAGTAGAGATGAAGCTGGCTGAGTAGTCAGAGGCCAGAATCTGAGAGCTCTGTTTCCAGTGCTGAGGAGTTAGGTTTTATCCCGTAAAATACTGAGAGCCAACAAGACATTTGAGCAGGGTAGACATGATATCAACTTTCCTTGTTATATATTTGAATGTGGTGGAGTTGATAAGGCTGACTTGGAGAACACTATTAGAGGGTTATTGTGTAGTTGAAGTGAGATGCTAATTGCCTGGATTGGAAGAGATAAACAAGAACAAGGAATTGAGGAGTCTCTATGAGGCTTGGTGCTTGATTGGATGGAGATGGCTAAGAGGGACAGAGGTAGAAGGTAGAACCTAGGGTGACAGATGGTACCATTCAAGAGGATAAAGAAGTCAGGAGAAGTGAGCAGGATTGTTGGAAACAGTTTTGAACTCCACAGTTAGGACTGGGAGGCACGAGCACCCCTGGATACACCCAGTTGGAGGTGGAATGCAGGTCTTACAACTCTGGAGAATGTCAGAGCTAAAGAGACAGATTTTTAAACTTGTTACAATATGAGTTAGAAGCTAGAAATTGGTGTTCTTTAGACTATATAGATCTCTAAAATATGTTTTATTTAATCCACGCTGCTTGTTTTTATTTGAGCCAGTGTTTAAAATTCCACAGATTTCACGTAGTACCACATAGCAACAATATGCTGGGTTAAGAAGGGCTGCACCAGTAGATACTCGGGTGCTCTCTTTTTGCTGGGGTACCGAAGCATCTCATTTCACCTATATATGTTACCTGCTTAGCCCCTGTTGAAACTGCAGGCAGAATACATTGAGTGAAAGGGGAACAGGATTAGAGATCAAAGTTCAAGGGAAGGCTAGACATTGGAAGAGGAAAATCCCAGAGAGGAGAATGAGAGGAAGCTCTTCTGAAGTTTTTGTTTTGTTTTTTACCTTCAAGTTTTTCTCCCTAGACTTTTTTTTGTAGCCTTCTCATTGACCTTGGGTAGCCTGCTCACTCTGCACTGAGTAATCTATTTCGTCTCTATTAGAAAAATTCTTCCTAAACACTAGATCCTCACTATTTACACTGTGCTCCATGGATTGTGTTTCCACATGGGAATTTCTTCTCAGCATTTCTTGGGAAGTTTTTCCAAATACTGAATCCTGAAAAGAATTCATTTGAGGAATCTGGGGAAAAGTATGATAGTTCTCCTGCAATTATTAAACCTTTAGAAATCAACACAGAGATCTTATTGGTTAGAAGAAATCTGTGGTCATGTTGAAAGTAAGGGCAGGTAACACTGACACACACAGCTGGAGATCAGATTGCTATTTCTGGGGCCTGGGACCAGGCCACATGGGAGATGAGTAGTAAAGATCATTGTGATCTTTTGAGCATTTATTTAATCTCTGGTCCCCACAGGAGACTGCAAGTTCCATGAAGGTGAGAACGGTATGTCTTATGTCTTGTTCCCCTTTGGCACCTTGCCTTTTGCACATTTTGGTCTCTCAATCGATGAATAACAGGTAGTGTTAGTTTAAAATAGGCAGGATAACAGTTTTTTTAGAGCAGGATGATAGATGGATAGAGTTGTCCAAGAAATTTTCCCAATATATTGTGTGTGAGTTTCATAACTTTATTATTTCCGTTGATTTAGTTACCATATAGCCAATTAATTTGCTTTAAGTGGCAACACACACACACACACACACACACACACACAATGTTTTATGTTTTTCTGCTTAAAGAGAGAAAGTCAATGTCATGCTCACCTTGTATTTAAAAACAGTTTGTAGGCAGTGTGGCTGCTTTAGGACCATTATTAGAAATTGACTCTAATTGCCTTTGTTCAGGTATTACACAAAGGTATAATTTTGGATGGATCTCCAGATGGAAGTTAAACCATCTTAATATACAGAAATTCACCTTGTCAAAAAATTTCTGGAGAGAGAAAGAGAGAGAGATTGCTTTGCCATCGCAAAATGTTTTATTGGAAGACACTTGTGATGATTTTATTAAGTATTTTGAAGTCATTAGATCCTTCAGCACCACTACCTCTTTGACATTTTACTTATCCTGTGTTTTGTAGCTTGTAAAAGCCAGGCTTGCTGGGCTCCCTCCAGAAAAACCGATTCACTCTAGGACTTGAACTTATAGACTTCACTTTCCTCATTGTTCTGTGACCCAATAGACTTGGGTCAGCCCTAGAGGGAGAGAGTGCGGATTAAGATATGACCATTTATTCATTCAACTCCCACTGTGCACTTATTATATACCATGTACTGTTCTTAAATATAGGCCTATAGCAGCACACAAAACAAACCAAATCCTTTACCGCCAAGGAGCTTCTATTTCTGTGTGATGGCTGGAGGGAAGGAAGGCCAAAGATAAACAAGTAAGGTATATGTGAGATTGTGGAGAAGTGCTATGGAAAAGAATGAAGTAGGAGAGGGGCCAGTGAAGCTGAAGTTTTGGTTGAAGGTTTGATGGGCTGCCGTTATGAACTGGCAGGCCTCAGGATTCATCCAGCTTACAGACATGTTTTGTTCAGACCGCAAACTCGTTCAAAAATAAACCAAACCTGAATTAGTTCCCAAACCTTTCACATAAAAGTCCAAATTTCTGGCTTTTACTGAAAAGTCAGAACATATGGCAGTATTCCAGCACCAGTTAAAGTTGGGTTCTGGCTACTCCCTTTAAACATAGCGTCATAGAGTTAGTATATATAATAAAGTATATCTAAGGAGAGCAATACTTATTAGAGCACTTACTGTGTGTCAGGAGCTGTCCTAAGAATTTGACATGTATTAACTAATTTAATCTTCAAAACAACCCTTTGCAGCAAATGCTAAATTGAAGCATAAAGAGATGAGGTCACTTGCCCAGGGTCACAAAGCTATGGAGATGATGGAGCCAGTAGTTAATCGTAGAAGATCTGGGTCCTTTGTCCAGTTCTAACTGTTACCTGTATGCCTCTTTCCATTTTGCCAGCTGGTGAACTTTATTTATATTTGATGAGGCTGAGATTCCAGGTCTCTCTGCCTCAAGATCTAGAGTAATTGTAGACCTGTAGGTGGACCTTCTTAATAGATCCTGCTCAAAGGGTAAGGGGGCAATAGGGTGGTTGACACATCACACTGTTGTACCCACCTGTCCTTTTCTTTAGTGCTGGCCCTGCCCTGGTGAGCACTTCCGGTGGATGCCCCAGTCCTGCTGCCTCACTGCGTTTCCTGCTTTGCTCCACACGATTGCTTTGACTTCCTCACAAATCCTAAGATAAGAATAAAAGGGCCTCATAAACTGCATTTTGCTAAGTAAAATATCCAACACAGGATGAAAAATGAAAGCTAATAATCTTTTCCTTTTTCCTCTTTTAATTCCTTTTTTTAAAAATTCCATTTGAGTCATCAATTTTAGAAGATAAAACACTACAAGCGGTGTGTCTGTGTGCATGTATGTGTGCGTGTGTGTTCGTGTGTCCGTTTCAGGGAGGTGAGTGCTTGTCACCGCTTAAGTGGTGGTGTTGGACTTCAAAGGACAAAAAGTCATCCATTACCTGTATATTAACAGTGATGAAACTTAGCAACAATAAATATTTAGCAGTGCACGAATCCTTCTTCACCTCATTTACAGACTGATTGGAAGGTTTTCGCAGCTCAAGGCACTGAAACTTGGCATCTACTCTGCTAGCCTAAGTTCATTTTTTATCTTCTTCCTTTTCACAAGTTGTTTCTTAGTTACAGAACATCAAACATAAGTTAGAGGTAGTTTCAAGCTTTTAGGGGCCAATTTTGGATTTTAAAATCTCTTATTAAACAACAGCCTCCAGAGACAGATATTTATTATAAAACAATATCTTTAAAATTCATATTATTTTCAATCTGTTTGATCCGTGGTTACCACACTTGTCAACATTATGAGCTATTGAAAGAATTTGGCTTCAGAGGAAGCCAAGCAAGGAAGGGGAAGTGAATGTCATTACTAACATTGGGATGAGGGCTGGCATCCTGTCCCTGGGGGGGCATCTCAGGCAGGGATTGGGGTAGTGGTCCCAGAAAAGCTAAGCTCAGTGCATTGCCTGTGGGCAGGAGTCAGGACTAGAGGTCCAAAGGCTGTGTCAGCCCCATAGTCCAGGCCAGCTCAGGTCTCCAGAGATCATCAGCCTTCAGGTAACATAAGGCAAAATCCTCACAACACAACATTTTGACCCTAAATCCACACCTCTTTAGCATTTCTTGAATAAGCTGTGATTTATCTAAGAACATGAATGTTAGCAAGATTTTATCCCCCTTGGGGGCTCTGCTGCTTATTAGCTGTGTGACTTCGGTTTCACCTACTTAACCTCTCTGGGCTTCTGTTACCTCTTCTGTAATGTGAGGGTGGACTCAGTGATCTCTGAGGCACCTGCTAGTCCTAACATTCTGGGAGGCTGTAGAAGGCAGTGGGAAAATAAAATTCCCTTTATAGCTTTCTTTTTATAAATCTATTTATTAGAACATAAGCGAAGAACCTCCTCTATGGTGAGTCTTCAGATTATGGGGCTTCTTTCTCCATTTCTTCTAAGGACCTGAGCCTGGGCGAGGAGATCTTGTTTTAGTGTCATTTTTTCTCTGGAGTGGCTAGAGTCCAGCTCTACCTGAAATGGTTTGTTTCCTTCCAATTCCTTGATGCAAAATGAAATGGCCTTAATGTTGCCTCACATGCTGAAGGGCAAAAAGCTAATGGACCCTCCACCTGGCCTTGGCTACATGAGGTCCAAAAGAAACACTTCTGGTGAACTTGCTTTTCCATTTTCATGATGCAGAGCTGCTGTGCTGGAAAGAGGAGCCAGGGTTGGAAGCAAAGCCCTGGTTTCAGATCCTGGCTCCGCCACTCTGAACCGCAGAGTCTTCATTCTGAAAATGAAAATAGAAACAACACCAGGTTGCAGTGAGGGTGCATTCACATCCAAGGTACTGTTGTTAGGGTTTCAGCAAAACAGGACACATATGCGTATATATTTAAAACAAAAATTTCATGAAACATACCATGGGCAATTCACTTTAATGTTTTCTTTTCTCTTTTTATCATTTATTTCATTTCTTGTTAAAATACTGATCGTGACCCACTAAATTGATTTCATGACCCATTCATTGGTCGTGAAAACCCTGACCTAGCACATACTTGATCATTTATTTTTCCTTGGGAATACCAGAGTTCGGACATGAATGTGTCTGTGCAGCACCTCTGCATGACCAGGATCACCTCCCTTGTGCCCAGAGCCCATGTTTACTCCTCTAAGATAAGGGAAAGAGTACAAGCTTTAGGAATGCTTCCAGCTGAGGGACTTAGGAGCTCTGTGACTTTGAGTGAGTTACTTAACCTTTCTGTATCTCAGTTTCCTCTTTTTTAAAAACTGGGATATCTATCTCGGAAGATTAAATAAATGTATGTGCAGTGCTTAACACGAAGTAAGCACTAATTAAGCACTCACTTAAATGGTGGCTTTTATTAGTTACTTTGCCATCCAGCTTTCCCTCTTCCCTTCAGAATGTTCTTTCCCGCCATTCTCAGGTTTGTGTACTTGACCCCTGTAATAGTGCAGTGATCTCTTTGCTGGCCTGATAGTTCTGCCGCCAGACCAGTTCATCTTGCATAACAAAACCAGACTAAGTTCCCATAAACACCACTGTGTTTCATCACCTCACATTCCTGGTTTTATCCTGTTATCATTTTCTAGTTTCCATATAAGTACTGTAAATCCAGACTCTTGAACCTGACATTTCCTACCCCTCTCAGTGACGTCAGCATGACATTCATACCTTCAGCAAACCCACGTCCTGGTGCTGGCAGGGCTCAACTTCTGAAGACTCAGCAGTGAACACATGTCACCCTTCCCTTTCGAGAGGTGAGGACATAGGCAATAAACAAGTAAACATATAACTATAGGATGTGAAACTGTGTATATTAATTTCGGGTAGTTATAAGTGATATGAAGGAAGAGAAAACAGTGTAAGAGAAGACGAAATGTGAACCTATTTCACCTACTTCAATTTTCTGCTTTAGCTCCAGTGATGTCGCACCAGCATGTGTGGGCACTCTCTCCACCCAGACTGCCCCTTGCCTTTGTTTTGCCCTTCAGGGTGTGTCCATTCTTCACAGCTCTGTTCAATCCCTCCTGCTCTGGAAAAACCTCACAGTCTCCTCGACCTCTTCATGCAGCATTTTCTGTCTCAACTACTTCTTTATCCTGCTTTGTATTATTAGCTCTTTTTATATGTGTATTTTTTAAATCTCATTAACTAGATTATGAGGAGAAACAGCATGTTCCTTTTTGCAACTCTTATGGTCCTGTTATATCTCTTACATGGTAATGATCAAGAAAATGCAAAGTTATTGGTAAGGGTGTGAGGAAATGAGTGTTTCCATACTTGGTTGTTAGGGTATTGTTACAACTATAAGGCAATGGGGCAGTTTCTATCAAAATGTATAATGTGCATGCTCTATGACCTAATAATCCCATTTACAGTTATCTTTTCTAAAGAAATACTATCCTAACATCAAGGTGAATGTACAAGAATGATTGTAATTTTTTTGTAGTATTTAAGAAACAAACTATAGATTATGTTACATATATCCAGTGGAATACTATGCACTTGTTAAAAAGAATGGAGTAGGTCCATATTTACTCATCAGAAAGATGCCCTTGATATATTATTACATTTGTTTTAAAAAGCTGGAGAACAATTTTGAAACAATGAAGACAAAATAAAGTGTGTGCACGTGTGTGCGCGTGCACACGCACTGATTAAAAGGAAAATGAACCAACTTCACCAATACGACTGACTACTGACCAAAAAATGAGATTTAAGTCTATTTTGGGAAAGATGTATAGATTTCTATAAAAGTTAAGTAAACTGGTTGGCCTCAGTTACTGTGATTTAAAACAAGAATGAAGAAAAATTGAATTTTTAAAAAATTAATTGCCCTTTTTGTCTCAAAGTTATATGCTTTGTAATTCTATCATCATTACTAACTTTTAATCCATTGTATCATAAAGGCATCTCCTCTCAACTATTTTAGTACTCTCCACAGCATTCCCACTAGGTAGATGCCCAGCCAATATTTGCTTTATGCAATAGTAGAGAGAACTCATTACCTGTGAAAGTGGCTGATATATTTTTGGACAGCTCTGATTATTAGAATTCTTTTTTCCCTGAAACCAAAATCTCTCTCCTTATAGCTTCCTTCATTGTTCTTATCGATTCCCTTTGGGGACATATAGAACATTTTTCTCTCAACAGCCTATCTAAAATTTGCAGGCAGTTGTTCTTATTTTAATAATTTACCTTGTTCCCTACATACAGTTAATTTTTAAAACATCTCTTAGTAGCTCTGTCTTGTCAGCAGAGAAAAAAAATGGCAGTGAAATTAATCAGTATTAACGTTGATTAGGACTTAATTCCAAATCTAGATATTATTATTATTATTATTATTAGATAATAAGGTAGGTAGATTTGTGGGTCTCTGTAAATGTTCTAGACTGTGGGCTTCTAGAGGAAAGAATTTTTGTTTTATAAATCTTTATTTCTTCCTTCTCTCCCACTCCCACATTACCCATGATATAGTTAAATTTATTATGTGCCTACTGTCTTTATTAAATAGATGGCTTAATTAATTGTATCCACCTATGTATACAATAGATTTCTCTTGATATACTAAATACAGTATTTGGCTCAGGTATTTTCAAATCTAAGGAATATTGGTCTCTGATATTTTACCATGAAATATTATTAGGCTGCTGACATTCTGTGTGACTCTATTCTGATTGGGAACTCCACAATATTACTTTAGCTATTAAAGAAGAGCCTTTTGGACAAGTAAGTGTTAATAAATGGGCTTATATAGACTATGTCTCTTAGTCCTAGGAAGTGAAGCTTAAAAGCTCAGAAAATTTCTATTGAGTATCTTTTTAAAGTTTTTAAATGCTTTTATACTAAGTTTGGATTTAACTCACTGATGATTAATGTCCTATTAGTAGATAGTACTCATTATTTTATTTATTATGTATATGTTTTTACCAATTACTTACATATCTTTTGTGGCCGTTTTGTATTTTATTGATAATAATATCTTCAATTTTTATTGTTTTTTAGCTGCTTACCACAATATTGACAGGCATCTGATTGTGTGGCCTAGTTCTAATTTTAGATACAGGCTATTTCACACGGAGCTAGATATTTCTAAGAGACTAAACAAAACGTGTAATGCTGTGAACAAAGGAAACAACAGCATGTTTTTACTGTAAATTGACTGTTGTCATAAACGATAATTATCAACACAGTGTTGGTATCATGATACTGCCTTGGCCCTCATCATTCAAACTATTTCTCTTTGTATTTTACTGTGATTTTTTTAAGGGGGGAAACCCAACAACTATCAATCTAATCATTATATTCAGCCTGCATTACCAAGCAAAACATATTTACAACTAGATCTACACTGTTTTTACAAGTTTATTAAAAACATGTGTTGCCCAGTGCCAGGAATAGCTACAGCAAATGCTAACACCAGTAGGCAGACTGTCTCTTCACTTTCTTCTGAAGATATAACTACCCCATCACTTTAACTATGAGTTATAAAGTCGATGTTCCTGTGTGAAAATGTATATTGCAAATAAGACTGTGCATGTGTATGTGTGTGAGTGTGTGTGTGTGAGAGAGAAAGTGTGTGTGCAGGGTGGTGGTGGGGAGGGATGTGCGGATGGAGGGAGCAGATAAGGGGAACCAGGACCATGACACTTCTTTATACCATTGATCTGGAATTACAGGCCAACAACTAAGGCAATAAAGCTAAATCATGGGACTTTGGGCTCTTTGGTGTATTTTAAAGAAGCATGGCATTACTATGATATACTTTAAAGCTGCATTTATTTTCTTTGTAGGATTTTAATACTTTTTAGTAGTCTTCATTGTAATAATTTATTTGTGTAATTATTGGTTCACTGGCCCTCCGCACAGCTCCCCCGCCCTTGAATAGCCTGTAGACATCACAGGACTCTTTCTATCTTGTTTACCACTGCTCCTAACATAGAGTAAGAGCTCAAGAGGCACTTGTTAAGTGACTGAATATTTGAAGGAAAGGAAGGACAGAGGAAGCCCATTTTGGCAGGTAATCCTCATGAGCTACTCCGTCCGACATTGTTCCTTCCCTTCTCTGAATTCCTCTAGTCCGTGTATATTAATCACTCAGTTCATCACTTGGCTATATAATGTATTATGTTACTCCCTAGCTGTTTGAGGTATGTACATCTAGCTCCACATTAGTTTATTGACTCCCCAGGGCCTTTGTATTATTCCTCTTTAGCAACTAATCTGGTGAGGCATACACTGGGCATTTAGTACATACTTCGTGTCTTCACTGTGTTAAAATAGATTTCAAACCAATGTGAGAAATAGCATTCTATCATCTGGTCTGAAACATCCGCTTACTTCATTCTTCAAAGACTCGATGAACTTCCCAAGAATTAATCCAATGGCATTGAATGATTTGGTATTTCCCTTAATAGTGAAGAGAGAACTTTCCACAAGTTACAATTGCTTTGTGCTGTTGAATGATTGATAATGGATTGGTTTTCCATCTCTTGATGGCATATCAGGTTAAGTTCAAGAATGAGAAATATATTTTCAAAATGAAAAGCAAATGTCAATTTCCTTGTAATGGTTTCTTTCTAATAATATAATAATAATATAATCATAGTTAACTCTGGAAGGGTGCTATCATAAAATATTACTAAATAGCAACAAATACCCACTTGCATGTGTTGCTGTCATTGTTAATTTACAGAGCATGTTAAACTGGTCTAACTGCTTGTTTTCTCCTCTGAATATGTATATTAATCCAGGCATATATAAAGATAGTACAGTAAATATACAAAAGGAATCCTGACATGCTTTGTCATTAAAATCCTCTAACTTTCCCAAGGACTGCAATTTTCAGTCAAGTAGTTAATTTTTTTCTTTTTATCTTATTAGTTTCACACTGTGCTTTGAGTAAAAGGATTAAGTACCTCATTGTCTCTCTACCAGGAAAGGTAGTTTGAGACAAATAGGTGAATTGCTTCACAAATGGAGAATAAAAATCTTATTCTTACTATCTGGAGTGACAGAAAGCCACTAGCATTCAGTGGCTACTATAAGATACATAAGCCAGATGATCTAGTACTCCATACAGTTTCCTAAACATTATAACTTTTGCATAATTATTTTAATGTTTATAATGAAAAACTTGTCAAATATTTGACCCCAAAAGAAATCAGGCTAGAAGTTTACAGATGTCATAGAGTATTGTTAGGAATATAAAGAGTTGACAACGATACCAGTTGTCAGAAAACTACTCTATTCCATGTGAGATAGAACCCAATTAACATTTTAGAAATCATCAAATCATGTAAATTCTGTTTACATTTGTAGGATCCTAACATCCTTGCATGATGATTTCATCATGAATTTCAGAAAGGCGAACTGATGTGAATACTGTGGGTGGCTTATATATAACAGCATAAAAACACAAGACTCTATGGATTGCATAAGTACTGCTTTTGCCTTCCCGACTCTGTGCAGTCTCCTGACTGCCTTCGGTTGCAGCTTTCAGGATGGATCTCTTGTCTAGTTATGGCAGAGGAACCTAAGTATTAACTATTTTCCAATAATATTTAATAAGAGTTAACTGGGCAGCCTTCTAAGAAAAACCTTTTTTTCTTTAGTCTTTTCTGCTTACTTTTCGGTATTATGTGATCTTAACAGGTTTTAAAAAGAATAAAGCTCACATACCTCAAAGTTGAAGAGTCATTCATGTTCTTTGGGGTGACTTTTCTTCTTAAAGTATGCTGTATCCTATTATATAGTTTTAGCACACATGTTTAGAAAAATAGTTTTAAGTTTTATCTAACTCAATTCTGTTGCACGAGCAGAGATAGATCTTTGATACAGTAGTGGATCATATCTACCTGTCAATTTAAAACAATGATGAAAAACAAAACAAAAACTCCTTAATTTATTAACTTTTACCATTTCTTATTTAGCTAATATTTCATTCTGTCCAAATATAAAATTCTCATGTATCGATAAAATTAGCAGGGCCTTTTGGTCTGATAATGTTAGCAACACTTCTCATTTTTCAATATTAAATCCATTGGTCCTGTGTCTTAAAGGTTTGGTTTGATAGTGTTAGTAAGTTGTTTATTTATGTCCACGTGGAGAGCCTGGTCATAGAGTTTGGTTATGATTCTCCATATATAATGCTAGAAGAAAGCCCTTCATTTCTGTGTTTAGGAGATAGACTCCTTTAGCCATTCCATATGAACTTGTAGCTCTAATAGCTCAGACCAGCATCGCATTCGGTGATTTCAGAATTGTAAAATCAACAGTGAACATGTATCATAACTGGTTAGAAAGTATGTCTCACATTTGGTTCTCTTCAATTTTTGCTGGAATTAACATAATAAAGCCTGAGTAGTGTTAACAGTCTGCTGTTACACTTTGCTGTGCTTCTAGCCTTAACCTCTTTTCTTTTGCTCCACAACTCATCTTTCCTATACCCTATGGCTAAAGTAACCTTCTTAAAACATCACCCAGTATAACCTCATTACACTGAAACCCTTGTTACCACTACCTGCAAATGAAAGCCGCATCCCTCAGCCGGCCATCTGAGGCCATCCATTCTCTCCCTGCTGGCCCCATCACTCACTGTTCCCATCTGTGAACTCCAGTGGATACATTCATGCTTCTTTCTCCAAGTATATCATCCACATTGCTTTCACCTTTACACTTTGCTTCTGGTGTTCTGCCTTCTAGTTGACGCAATGTGATATGTGGAAAGAACATGAACTTTAGATGGACTAGAATTGGATTCAAATCTTGGATCTACCAGTTAATAGATGCGTAGTCTTAAGTTATTTAATCTCCCGGAACCTCAGTTTCCTCTTTAGTAAAAGAAGAATAAAAGATAAGTGCTGAGAGGATTAAATGAGGATAATTTGATTTCACACACACACACACACACACACACACACACACACACACACATACACACATACACATGCACACAACACACACACACTTCTGGTAGTAGGCATTCAATTGTTTGGGTTTTTTTCCCCAAAATCCCCTCTTCTCTCCTTAATTCTTATCTGAGAGCAGACCATACTTTCTTTAAGTCCAAATTTAGCTGCTACTTTTCCATGAATTAACTCCACTTTTTCCTAGTCCTAAGCTGGAGCTTCCTTTTCAGAATTTCTCTAACATTTGCAGCCACTCTTTAGCACTAAGTATGGGTTACTTTGTGATGTGTTTATTTTATGTATTGAGGTGTACAGAGCAATTTGTCTCCCCTCTGGAGGAGTCATGCAGGCATAGATGCTATCCCATACGTATGTACCTTTTTGTACCCCAGTAGTGGTAGTACACTGTAAGTGCTAGAAACTTAATGAACAATTGTTATTGCTGGTGTAACGATGATAATGAAGTTTCTGTGAAATCTCAAGTCATCTACCACATATTCCCACAAAAACAGCTTCATTTCATCTACCAGTTTTGGATGTTTTTGAAGCTGAGGCTATATACCAATACATCTGTACCAGTTACTTTGCCACTGTACAATCTGATGGTTGGTGCCCAGACTAGTTGTTAAATATTTTTATCTCTCCACTGCTTATGATACATTTTCTAGTGCAAAATATTTATGAATTATTTTACGTACTTATATTTCTTTCCCCTTGGAAAGAATTCAGCACTGCAACTTTCTTTTATTATCTGACTTGGAAAAGAAATGAGTGAGTTCTGATGAATTGTGTGCTATTTTCTGGGAATTTCTCCACTGACACATCTTTTGAACAGAAAGGATTTGTTCCCCAAGTTCTTACTCATGAGCTTTCAATAGACTTCAGATGTGGAGAAGCATTGCCCTCCTCAAATACTATTTGCAACTGCATTTGATTCACTTTTCTCCCTTTCATGAAATTGAGATGGACGGCTGAGCCAACTTAAAAAATAAGTGTATGTGAATTGCATTTTATTCTAATAATATTAGATTGCCCTACAAACTGATGCTTGATGCTGTAGGGCAAAATCACATATCTTGGATACTTTTTTTCTTTTTAAGTGCAGTGAAAATTAAAACACACTAGAGAGTAATGTTGACTCTGAACACCACAATGTGGTCTATTTCAAAGTGAGGTAGCTATCTGGAAGAGATTTTCAGCTTTGGATTATGTTGGTGCTAATGGTTAAACCTGCATACCTTGTCTTTGATGTTCTGTCTGGGATCATGTGAAGTGATGGGATTAAAAATAAACTGTACACCTTTCCTTTGATCTAAGTAGCCAAAAGGAGAAAACAAAAAATCCTGTCTCATGCTATAATTTAGCAAATACCACTGCTCTAACAAAACTGATAAGATGGTGGGGCTCAGTTTTCAGATTTGACAGGTAGCGTATACTAAAAGGTTTTCATATCCATTGTCCTTTTTCCTGAAACAATGTAATTCCAGATATTGCTATAAATGTGGCTTTATACCATCTACAAAAATCAAGGCAGGTTTAGTCAATTTTAGGCAACCTCTCTCAAATGACTTGCTTCACTCTTAACCAATTACACAATAGATGATTTAAGACTGTGGGTCAGTTAGCTAGAAAGCAACAGTAAAAAGATGCTGGCCTAAAAGTTTTACCTTGCCATCAGAGCTAGGCTTTTCTTTAAAGAGGACCTGTTTATTGTATATTTTCTAATGAAAACTGCCCCATCTTGCACTAGGTTGAACATATATATATATTTACACACATACATATTCACATACTTAAAAGACTCTAGTCAATATAAAAACTATCCACTCCGAACTGTGGTTATTTCAAAAATGAATGCATGTGATGTTCAAATATTTTCTATTAGTGGGGAAAAAAGGTGGGGGAGAAGGGGAACAGATGCTTTCCTCAGGTGATGTAAAAAGGTTGAGCTTGCGTTGACTGTGCCTGGAAGATCTTAGCCCAAGCTAGCCGTTGTAAGGTCTTTCTTTATGAAACCCTTTGGTGTTTTGAACAGATCTTTTAGTGGACAGGTGGCTTTCCCTACGCACGGGCAGGCCACAAAAAAAACACACCAAAAAGAGATGGTACGTTAAAGCTCCCTTTACAGTATTTAGGATCTTAGGAGATATGATGAGAAATCCAGGAGACAAGACCAAAACTGAGCTCTTCATGTTCTTTCGAAGACCAGCCTCTCCTCTTCTTTCTGTCTTTGCTTTCATCATCATTGTTTGCTTCTGTTTTGTTTTGTTTTTCCTGTAAATGATGCTACATTCTGTTCTTCCAGGTTCAAGCTGTCTCTTTTTTTTTTTTTTGCGGTACGCGGGCCTCTCACTGTTGTGGCCTCTCCCGTTGCGGAGCACAGGCTCCGGATGCGCAGGCTCAGCGGCCATGGCTCACGGGCCCAGCCGCTCCGCGGCCTGTGGAATCTTCCCAGACCGGGGCACGAACCCGTGTCCCCTGCATCGGCAGGCAGACTCTCAACCACTGCGCCACCAGGGAAGCCCCAAGCTGTCTCTTAATTGGCCAACGGTGTAACATTTAAACTCCTTAGCACATCTGCCCTCAAGGTCTTCCACAATCCCTCCTCTTATCTCACTTCTTTCTGGTCAGTCACTATCCCCTCTTTAAGCTGGGCTGACTTCCCTCCTCTATACTTTGCTGAACACTGTTCCCGGTGCCTGGATGCAGACTAGCCCTTAGTTTCTTTGTTTTCTCCACCCAGCAGGCCTTTCTCTCCTGAACTAAAGTGTCATTCATACTGTTGAAAGTCTCCCGGGAAAAACACAGCAACCAAAAGGCATCTTTTCTCCAAACTCCCTTACAGAATTGTCTGTAGCTTTCTTGCCATCTCGACAAAGGCCAAACTCCACAGCAGAGCGTATGGGGCCTTCATAATTATCTCTCCAGCCTCTCTTCTTTCTCAGCACCCTCGACCCACCTCCCCGCACACACAGAAGTGGTACAGTCCTGTCCTACTGAACCAAGTCCCCCAGACAGGTATGTCTGTCTGTGTGTCTGTCTCTCAGCTTCCCGTATTCTCTCCTCTGCTTGCCGTGTGCTCCTTCGCCCCGGGGCTCACCCTCACTTATCTTTCAAAGCTCCTCTAAGCAGCCTCCTCTACTCTGTCTCCTGATCCTCTGCTACATGGCCCCAATCCACTCTGATCCTAGCCCTTGTCACACAACACTGAAATTGTCCTTTCTACCTCTTTCTTTACTTCACTAGACCGTGAGCTCCTTGATGTCAAGACCACACTTTTGTTTATCACTGTATCCACAGAACAATGCCAAATATAAGATACTAATGAGATTTGCTAACACTTAGAACAGATGTGGTGCTTGGAGTCTGTCTTATATTATGGTTAACCATAACTATTTCCTATTAGGACGTAAGTTTCCTAACAGCAAGGGTTGTTGTACTTCATACAATTTAATTCTGAGAGTATATTGAAGACTATTAGTATGTGGCAGTTATTTACTGAATACTTTTTCTTTATTCATTCGGATGAGTGTTGCTCTCCCAACTGCTCTCACAAAGCTACACTTATTTCAGGGCTGATATCATTTCTTAAGATATTTTAGGAAATCTCTTTCACAAATAGTTTAGGAAACACCCAAGAAAATCAGCTTTATTACTTATGGTGACTTAAGACGTTGTTCAGCATGGTCATCACATTTAGTTGTTTTTGAACTCTAACTTCTGGTGATGAGTTAAAATGCCTCAACCCCTCAATTTTGCAATTTTGAGCGTATTTAGTATATAGGACTGTGCAGTTCTCAAGGGCAATCACAACATCTAGCACAGTATCTTCCTTAAAGATATATGTGAAGGAATGAATGAAGGAAAGAAATATGTGACCACCTCTGAAATACACTCACATATTTTCAATGATATCAACATAACTGGAGTGTACTTTGGAAGATAGAAGTTATTTCAATGTACTTCTGGTAGCAAAATGAAAAATAATGATAATCTGTTTCCTTGTCCAAAGGTTGTGCCCTGCATTTTCTGAGTTGGGTAAGGAGCTTTTGAGTCCCTGACAGGTGTGTCGGTATTTGGGTTTGAGTTCTTCCCATCATCTGATAACTTTCTTGAAGTCCTTTCTTTGAAGTCTCCCTTTTCAGTCCCCATCCTTGGGATTCTAGACTTTCACCTACTTAAGCTTCTTTCCTCATAAATTCTTATTTTGGTCCATCCCATCTTTCTGTTTCTTTTTTTTTTTTTTTGCGGTACGCGGGCCTCTCACTGTTGTGGCCTGTCCTGTTGCGGAGCACAGGCTCCGGACACGCAGGCTCAGCAGCCATGGCTCACAGGCCCAGCCGCTCCGCGGCATGTGGGATCCTCCCGGACCGGGGCACGAACCCGTGTCCTCTGCATCAGCAGGCGGACTCTCAACCACTGTGCCACCAGGGAAGCCCTATCTTTCTGTTTCTTTTCTTTCATTCCAGTTATTGGATTTTCTGACACCTTATTGCAAGATTCTCTTACCTTTATGGTCATGAACTTTTAGGGTCTTAGTGACATATGTAGCTCATTAGCATAGATACTTTTAGTGTGTACAGTAGACAAAAGAAGAATGTTTTTAAAAAACAGAGTTCTAGGCCTCCAAGTAGGGCAGACAGAAAAATCATTTTAAACATTGTTTTCTTCTTTTAGAAGGATGGGTAAGTCTAGTGAAATAAATGAACAGTATCAAGTGCAAGTTAACTCAGGCAGAAGGAAGTGATAATGAAGTCATACAATCATGGGGCACAGTTTCTTTAAACAACAGCCATGAGGATTCATTGTATTGTAAGAGTGGTATAGTTATCTTTGCTGTCATACTCATATGCATGCATATTTGTATATACAAGCATATAAAAATAAAACTGAATACTGGATGTTTTCTGCTTTGAAGTTTAAAAATAATTTTAAAGTAGTCAAAAAGCCAACTTTCATTCACTTCTTTTGTGGAGTATTTAAAGAAAAAAAATGCCCATGGAAGTAAAGGGGACGTATTATTTGCATACCCCTTTGCTATAAGTAATCGAGAATACATATCCCCTCTTTTTACCATGCTGACAAGAGTGGCACATATTTCTTAAGGCAGGCTATGTTCTCAGCAAGGCAGCCATAGCTTTCCATAAGTATACAAGTAGCTTCAATGACATTTCATCACATGGTTTCCAGTGTACAAGTTTCTAAGCCTTCAGGTTACTGGGTCACCTTTATAAAGGAACCATGTCATTTGAAAGAAATTTAAGAAAGCCAAGGCCAGTTCTAGTCAGTGTATTGGAAATGGGTAGTACAGTGTTCACAGTTGCTCCTTTGCCTTTCTGGTCCCTGTAAACCTCCACTTAAAAATAGGAGTGACTCAGCGCTTCCCTGGTGGCGCAGTGGTTGAGAGTCCGCCTGCCGATGCAGGGGACACGGATTCGTGCCCTGGTCCGGGAAGATCCCACATGCCGCGGAGCGGCTGGGCCCGTGAGCCATGGCCGCTGAGCCTGTGCGTCCGGAGTCTGTGCTCCACAACGGGAGGGGCCACAACAGTGAGAGGCCCGTGTACCGCAAAAAAAAAAAAAAAATAGGAGAAGGAGTCCCTCCTCCCAGGGACTGTAAGCTAATGGCATATTGGATTTGTGAATATTTGTCAGAAAATATATTTATCTTCCATTATGGAACAAAATAAAGCACTTGCCATAGAATATAGTTTGCCGCATTTATTTTGGAGGAAACTTCCAACTTGTTCTTACTCCTTCAGGGGGTTATCAGGATGATGATGGTAGAAAGCTCCCAAGCCCAGGAGCCTGAAGGCATGGTTCTAATCCCAACCTTTACAAAATCAGAGCTCACTTAGTCATATCCGTGAGTTAAATTTTCTGGAGCAATGTTCCCTAAAATGTGTCCTATATATATAGTCCCCTGAAATACTCCTTTAAAAAAAGTGGGGGAGAGGGACAGCCTGGCATGCTTTCATCTCCTGTGACTCTTCACAAAGCATGTTTGCATATTCAACTCTTTGAGAATCCCTGCAGTAAATAAATCTACGTAACTTTATTTAATCTAGTACTTCCAAAACGTATTGAACCACAGATTGTTTTTTTTTTCATAGAACACTTACTAAAATCCTGAGAAACTAGTATTTTCCTGAACACACTTTTGGAAAAGGCACTTTTAGACCTTTGGCTCCCGACCTGAAAATTGAAGGGGTAAAACAATAATTTCTCTGGTCCCTATTAGGTGTCAAATTCCATGGTTGTATAAAAATTTCAATTGTGTGGTCACCAGAGTCAATGCCAAGGGAGAAGGATGATATTTCCGACAGAAAGTAGGGGAAAACAAAGGTTTTTTTTTTTTTTACACGTGTGTTTACTATCACATAAGCTATCTATGTCTCCGTCTTGTGCTCTTTCCGGCTCCTTTAGAAAATAATTTAAAATCCACAAACTGTCCCTTAACTTTAATTTTGAATTTAATTTAAATTTAATTTCTATCAAGGGATAAAAATCCATGTTAAATTTCCTCTACAGTGTCAGTTTAAAACTGTGTGTATGGTAAGTCTACAAGAAAAAATAAGAATCTTTCTTCAAGTCTTTATGACGGTTGCTGTAGTTGCTTTTGCCCCTCTCACACACAGTGTATGTTCCTCAGAGATCGAGAACAGTATTCTCTTAATTATTTTTTTTTGAAAATTTATATTTTCATTCTTCTCTTTTTTCTTTTCCCTGCTTCCTTCAATAAACAGAGTGTTGTGTGCCCACAAAGTGGCAGGCACCGTGCCGCCCACAAGGGATGCAGGAGGGAGCAAAATAATATGAGGGCCTTATTCGATGAGCCGAGAGCTTAGCTGGGTGAGGGACAAGAATCAAGTAATCTCAGAAATGGAACAGGAAAAGTTCAGTGCTATCACATTCAACAAGTAATAGATATGTGGTGCCATCAGAGGATATAATTGGAGATTTGTCATAGGGAGGGCAATCAAGGAAGGCTTCCCGGAGGAGATGATGACTGAGCTGTGTGAAAAGGAAGAGTAGAAGTTTGCTGACAGTGAAAAAAAAGAGATAGGACTCATGGACCACAAAATAATTCCACATGTGTTACTGTACTTAATCTTTACCTGTAATTTAACACATATTTATTGAGCTTCAGTTACATGCCAGGGAAGAGGTAACCTTTAGATCTCCCTTTGAAAGAAAGGGACTGGTAGCCGAAAGGATAAGGTACTTGACAAAGAATCATAGTAACTTATAATTAGTCAGGACCTCAATTTTTATATTTCTACAAATGGTGACATTATAACACTATACACAACGGTACACAAATATGAGCAAAACAACCTTTTAGACATTCATCAATTTCTTCCCTTTTGCAGGGAGAGGCACTTTGGAACAGTGTTCATTCATTTATGTTATAGTCTCAGGATTACTGAGGGTTAGTACTAGAAGAATCCTTCCAACCACTTCATCTTACATATGGGGAACCCTAATGATGATGTCATATTTTAAATATGTTACAATTCAGAGTCATCACTAAGTCAGGCCTTTCTCCCATTTGTCTAAGTTTGACTTCTTATCGCATGTATCATGGATCAAAGTTCAAAGATCACCCCCAGCAAGTCTTAGAGTAAAATTCAATAATATGGTTGGTTCATTCAGCAAGTGGAACTTCTCTTCACAAAATCAGCATCTTAGAGGAACTTGGCTATGCCACTTGGTGACAAGGCAGAAGACTCAGTATCAGAGCATCTGGTTCTAAGGCTCAGTGTTCCACTGCACATAATATTGGATACACTGTAGTTGCTTCTTATTTGGGGGAAAGTACTCAATACTGAGTAAATTTTGTAAAAGGAAACTCTACCACTTTTATCTCATGTTTTCGAAAGTATACGGGTATACAGAGAGTTGTACTCTTGTTTTTAAACTATTGAAGAAGAGAAACAGTTTTAGAACTGGGATTGAGATATGAAACTAATACCTACTGTAAGTAACATGCTCTCTGTCTCGCTGTGATGGGATCTGCCACTGTGTCTCTGTGTCACTGTAACTATGGGGAATAACTCTTAGACTCTTCATTGACTCATTCATAAAATGTCTTGATGAAATTTTTCAAATTGTTTGCCATCTAATTATCTGTCTCCCTCTCTACCCTCTATATATATGCATATGTCAAATGCTGTGAAGTAAGTCTCAAGGTATAGTGAAGAAACTCCTATCACAGGGTAATTATTCTTGGTTATTGAGCTTATATTACATTCACAATAGTGAATGATTATGAATAAATATTTTTTACTGGGGAAAGAAGCAGGTGGGGTTAAGAAAAAACATTTCTTGAGCACTTGCTATACTTCAGGCATAGCCATTATAATTTAATTCACAAAAATGTAGGCATTATCAACATTCTTATGATACAGAAACTGAGGCTCAGAGAGATTGATTTTTTTGACCAAGGTCACACAGTAAGTGGCAGAGTTGAGATCTGAGCCAAGTGCTTCTAATTTCAAGTCAGTACTCTTTCTGAA
The DNA here is from genome assembly GCF_963455315.2 of Globicephala melas. NCBI lineage: Eukaryota > Metazoa > Chordata > Mammalia > Artiodactyla > Delphinidae > Globicephala > Globicephala melas. The sequence goes on from NC_083320.1 coordinate 85,681,488, forward strand.
ATGGAAGCAGTGGAATATTTTTTCTTCTAAAATCATCAAACTGTTGAAGTGTTGTGTTTCAGAAAGACTTAATGAGAATTGAACCATCGAGTTGTTATGAGGAGCTTTCTATACCATTTTACCAAATTGCCAGAATTCCAGTATCCTTTTCTCTTTTTGTCTGAACGCAATACATATGTCTAAAAAGGTTTGATAATAAAGTAGAAAATTGTTTTTCTTAGGCAATGATGAGTGTTATATTACACTTTGAGATGGTTATCTGAAACATGTGTCTGTGGAATATTGTACGTAAAATTTAAGAAGGGTTGTTCTTCAAGGTTTAAAACAGAATAGAGTCACCCTAGGTTATGTGTTTGTTAGTTTTCTGTCCCTGCCCCCATGGCCTTCAGCATCTCCTCCTGGCTCCTGGGACACATTGGCTATCACCACCAGGTCCCTCTGCCTGAGATGCTTACCCCCTCCCAGGCCTGAAGACAAGCCAGCCTTGAGTGGAGGGTGAGGGGACCCCAGCACACAGAGTGTGTCCATGCTCTTGATGGTCCAGTCAGCCCTGAAGGACAGCTCCTTGTGGATAGCCAGTCAACATTTGCCATTTCGATTTTGTACCAAAAATGTATTGAGATAAAATTCACGTAACATAAAATTAACTATTTAGAAATGAAGAGTACAGGGCATTTAGTATATTCTGTTGTGCAACCACCACTTCTGTCTAGTTTCAAAACATTTCCATCACTCTAAAGTAAAAAGCCCTTACCCTTTAAGCAGTTTCTCCCCATCCCTCCCTCTCCCCAGCCCCTAGCAACCTCCAGTGTATGCTCTGTCTCTGTGGATTTATCTATTCATATGAATAGAATCGTACAATCGGTGATTTTTTTTGGTCTGGCTAGTTTGCCTTAGCATAGTGTTTTCAAAGTTCATTCATCTGTCATCGTGTATCAGTACTTCCTTCCCTTTTATGACTGAATAATATTCCATAGTGTGTATATATACAATTTATTGATCCATTGATGGGCATTTGGGCTGTTTCTACCTTGAGGCTATTTATTGAACATACTACCTATAATTAAAAAGCCTGTTGCAAAAGCTCTTGAAATTGGGCAGCTTACAGTTGCAAAGGGAGCATCATAGGGCTGAACCCTCCATTAAGGTTCTTTTTGATGCTGGACTCACTGAAATGTATTGTTGTATTACTTTGATTAATGATATATAATGTATATGAGTTACATGTACTGTACCAAAAATATAGATATTTTTTCAATGTAATATGTAATTTATGATGTTTTTGTTTGCATTCAATACTGAATTTAGTAGAATTACACAATGCCTGTTTGGGTAGCTCAGGTTAGAGACACAAAAATAAGTTCTTCCCCAAAGCTCTAGTAACCCAAAGTATTAAATATACCTCTTTGTCAATTAGTAAAGAAAGGCTATTGAAAACATAAAATTATCCGGCATGTCTACATATATAATAATTATGCATCCAAGGCTTTTCCTTTTGAAACAATTTATACATTACATAAACCTAAATTTCTCATCCAAGTATCATTTCAAGAGAGGCAAGCTTAAATAATGGAGGCAATGGGGAAACATAATATTACGATAATGTTCTTTGGTGCGGTTTGGAAGGTTTTAGGAAACATTTGGAACTATTTTTCTCATGTAGTCACTTAACTATTGAAGTGTTATGATAGCGTTTCCCTCTGCATTGTATACAATACAAAAGGAGTCCAGTTAAAGGAGACATCAGCTCTAAATATTCTGATTAGAGGGAGTTCCACCAACGAGAAAATTACATGCTCTAATATCCTGATATTAGTTTAATAAAAAGATGCAGGGAAATAAAGAAGGGCTAGGTGATTTAGGGCGTCCCTTTTGCTTTCAAATGTCCATTTCTTTGCAGCTTCATTTAACAAAACTACATTAAAAATTCTCAAATGGATGGAAAAGGACCCGAATTTTCAGAGTAAATATACCCTAGCTAAATTGATGTGATTTTTTTTTTTTGAGGAATATTTCTAACTAGATTATAAGCCAAAACTGTTGAAGTGAAGAAAACGTTTAAACTTTTCTTTTACTTACACCATCATTTTTGGCCTCTTTGAAACTTGACAGGTATGTGTCTCAAAAGTTCTGAACATCTGTCAAGTGTTAAATTAAGTTCCCTTGTGAATTGATAACCATTATGTAGTTGCATCTGACATATAGATACTAAAAGGTGATTGTTTCTCATTATAAAATAACTATGACCTTTCTATGAATTTAAATTATAACACCAATTAAAAGGGTAATGCTTTTTAAAGATATATAATCTGTTGAATAAGGAAATGAAAGCTCTTTCATGTAGGCTTTTAAGAAGTGTAGAATATTTTTGTTACATTTGAGCTTAAGAACAACCATTCCTGTTGAGGGCTGCAGTGCTATCTATTCTCAGGGACGACTAGAGAATATGGCTGTGCTATACATCAGAATGGATGGATTTCCATATCAGTGAACTTTGGGGAAAGTACTTGAGAGACCAGACCTCAAGAGAAGGGAATTTGTTTCAGGCTGTCACTAACGTGGTTATTCCCAACTCCTCCTCCCCTTAAAACAAAAATAAAACAGAACAAAACAAAACAGTAGTTCAGGCACCAGGTAGTTTAAAGGAGACAGAAGAAGTCTCAGAACCACATTGATTTTAATTGAACTCCACTTCAAAATAAAACATACACACGATAGCACTTTGAGTGGGGAGAAATGAGAAGTGTCAGCAACTTCAATCAAACAAATGAGATATTTTTCCATTCTCAAATAGTATTTTCTGAGAAAATGGACTAGAGATGGGATCTAAGCCAAGCAGGGCATCTAGAGACTACCACCTCTCATTCTCTCGCAACCTTGACCAAAAGAATGAAGCCTAAGACACAGGCCACTAACAAGTGTCTGAAGTCCAGTGGAAAGCAAAGGGTTAACTGTTTGTGTACCAGAGCACAAAAGTAAGCTCCCTGGAGCTTATAACAGGAGACAAATAATAACAAGGTGGGAGAGGGCTGTGCCGTGGTGTGTGTGCACATGTATGAAACACCCAACCTTGCTAGGGTTGTTTAATCTAAAGCCTGGAAGCCAGACTTGCATTACTCTGTCCAGGACTTGGTTCTAACTTAGTGAGAGACTTTAAAAATAACCCTAGAATCTTTCATTGGCAAGTATCTTAGTAGTTAGTGCATTCAGGGGCATAGCTCTGACAGGTCATACATTTTACCTGAGGGAGAGACAAAATTTTATTTCCTTGCTATACCTGTTCACCCTGATTCTGTCCTCTTGAACAGAGAACAGGCAGCAGAAAATAAGTGGACTCTGTGACTGTGTAAGAATCCTGGCTATATGAAGATTTGCTCCTCTCTGCTTTGTTCTGTATCCACATGGCTGCACTCGTACCCTGCTACCCTGCTTTCTTCCCTCATTTGTGTCTCTCTGGAATTAGCCATTATTTTATAATCCAGAATATGTTTTGTACTTTCTACATTGTCTTTTCCATAGGGTAATGCCTATCTATTCTCTCAGGTTTTGAAATGTTTCTCTAACCTCAGCTTATACCAAATCCTGTTGTCTCCATATTTTTCCTCTGTTGCTAAGTGTTTCACAATGCTAAGTGGCCGCTTTCTTTCAAGTTCCTGATTATTTCCACATCCCCTACTCATCCCTCCATCTCTGTTTGTCTGATTTAAGTCCAGAAAAGTAGTTTCCCTACTTGCTTCATCTGCCTTCTTAGAGCTTAAACTCTTAGCAAAATAAGTCAAGAATTTATCCAATGTTGTATTTTTGCCAAGCAAGACTTCCAGATGGTGTCCTCATGGTTGAAGTCTCCCACTACTACTTTATGTTACTTCTGTGCCAGTTTTGTAATCTCTGTTACCAAACCATATCCTCTACCTGGCCTGGCAGTCTGGAGTGCACTTCTTTAAAAAAAAAAAAAAAATAATCCCCATTATTTTCTCTCATTTCTCCAAAACACTTCCACCCTAGGTTTGTAATCTTCAAGACAGCTATTATGATCTTGGTGGTCTACGCAGCTCTCTCTTTTGAGCAAATCATTTTTGCTTTGGACAAAGTTTTCCTTTTGGCCTGGGTTTATTCTTAACAATAGCACGTATATCAAAAAGCTAGTATTTATTAAGTGATTACTATGTGCCGCATTCAGTGCTGGGTTATTAACAGCTATGAGTTCATTTGATATGACATATACTAAGCTAACAGTAATTCCTATGATGTAGAGATCATTCTCTCCATTTTACCTGTAAGGAAACTGGGGCTCGGGAAAGTGAAGTAACTTGCCAGAGGCTACTTCACTAACAAAGGATCAGGCCAGGATGTGAACTCAGAATCCTCATATTCCAGAGCTGGCGTTTTTAGTCATTACACTGCTTTCTCTCCCCCATTCCCTTGCATCATTTTAGAAGTGAATCATACCCCTTAAGGGCACACCATCTTGCATAAAAATTCCAAGTTAAATCATTCTCTCGTTCAAAACTTTGTGTATGAGTGTACAAGACCCCTTAGGCTCAAAGTTTTTATTCTAGTTGGTTTCCCTTTAATTTTTCCCTGAAACTTTCTGGGCATTTTTACCACTTGCTGCTTTGTTTTATCCCCCATGGTTTCAGGTTTTACAATTGTGTCTGAGTGTTTTTCTCCCTCTCTTCCTTCCAAAATTTAGCTTAGAGTTTTTTTTGATGATATTGGCAAATTAGAGATATTCTTTCCTGGCTTTCTGATGTATTCTTTCCTTTGTTGGAGTTTATAAAACCAACTCGTAGCACTATCTATGGAGTCACCAGTTTACGCCTTATATCCTATTTTCTCTTCCAGGTTTATGACCTTCCCTTTAAAAAAAAGATACACACCAGGCATCCATACCCTCTCACCATACCCACGCCCCATGCCCTGCCCCCTGACCCCCGCACACACACTAAGTCCTTTAATTTTCTTCCCAGGGGCCAGTTATAGCAGTTCTCGATTCTGGTGGCCCATTAGAATCACCTGATGTGAACAAATACCAGTGCCCAGGCCCCAACCCAGATCAGTTGAATCAAAGTCTCTGGGGATGGGTCTTAGACATTATTAGTATTTTAAAACTCGCCAGTATTTTAAAACTTCCGATACGCAACCGCAGTAAGATCCACAGCATTATGAGCTTCATCTGGCAGTAGCATTCATTCCCACTGGAATGAACAGAAGTGGGTACATTTTATGAGTCTCAGCAGGCTCCATCTCCCACTAATATTCATGCTGTAGAAAGACAACGTGCCTCTTACTGAGCCTGGCTATGGCTTTGTTCCCAGGAATGAATAAGTTCCGTGAGGATTCTCTTCTGACTGCAACTAGTAAAAGTATTATGCTTACCTCCTAAGGTCTGAGAATCCTCCTAGAGCTTTGTGGTGCATCTGGAATCACCCTCCATGGAGAGCCCAGAACCTTTGGTGTACTTCCAGCCGCACGCTTTTCTTCCCATCTCTCTTGGCATATATTCTTTTGCTGACTCTTCTCTTGTCATTTCTTTTCCTCTACTATGTTAACATCTTTTTTTAATTGTTTTTCCTTCTGCTTCTGTTTTAATCTAGGTCAGAGAGACATCCTAAAGTCTGTTCATTTTCTCCACAACGAAACAAATTAACATGTAGGGTAGACACAACTAAGCAGGAGCGCATACAAAAATCTTATCTATAAGATGTGACTCCAATTTTCTAGAGCTTGGTTTTTAAGTTGAGAAGGAAAAAGAAAGGTATTTGAAAGCAGCAAAGCACGTGTAGTCATCAATATTAAGGAGTCTCAGAAAAGCATTTTGAAGAAGGTGGGTCTTGAACTGAAACTTTCAGGATAAGAGTAGTAGGGCACCTTGGTTTGATTGAACAATGTCAGTGAAAGTGTGATGATGACATTCAATATGGATTATATGGGAGGGATTGATCAAGATGGCCGAGTACGAGGATGTGGATCTCACTTCCCCCCATGAACACATCCAAGATACATCTACGTGTGGAACAGTTATGACCGAAAACTAAATGGAAACTGGCAGAAACTGTACCATCAAAGTTGTAAGAAAGATCCACACATAAAAGGTAAAAAGGGAAGAAAAACAATTGGGTCAAGACTTACGCCCCTGGGAGGGGACTCAGAGCAAAAGGGAGATTACACAGGTGGAGACCTCCCCTGTGTAGTGAGCGGCGAGAGCCCCAGACTGGACATCCCATTCCTGGGGCCCTGCACAGGGGAGATGAGCCCCCTTGTCTGGCTGGGAGCCAGCTGGGAATAGCAGGGGGACTGCAGGGAGCCTGGCCTCTGCTCATGAAGAGTGAATGCACACTGGCTTGCCCCTGACACAGGGTGGAGAGTACAGTTAGAGGACAGCTGTAGTGGTTGCCAAGTTCCCAAGCCAAGAGAACTCTCCAGCCCCACTCACTCCACGTTGCAGCATGGCATGGGACCTAGAGCTGCCAGGACTGGGGAGAAAGCCTGTCCATGGGATGCAGAAGCAACCTGGTCCTGATCCCAGGGCAGAGCCTAGGTGAGGTGGTGGCCGTTGTTGGCGCTTGCTCAAGCAGCGCACCAGAAGCCACTCCACCACAGTTCACACCCTGTATATGCTGAGAGTCCAAGTGAACCCTGTCTGCCCTACAGTGAGGCTCCACAGCAAGGCAGAGGTGGCGGAGGCTAAGAGCAATTATCAGCTGTGAGGGACAGAGGAGACTTGCACCTGAGGCTGCCTCTGAGCAGAGCAAGGGAAACAATTGCAGACACCTGCACAGGCAATGCATCGGAGACAGCTTGGACCTTTGTCTGCAGATGACACAAGCCAAGAGTCCGTATGGGCCTCCGTCTCCTCTGGGGTAAGACTTCTTATGCTGGGAGAGGAGAAAACTCACACTTGGAGAGAAGAGAGCCAGCCTGGGCCCAACCCTGAGAGCTTCAGCTCCAGTAACATGGGACCAAATCCCATCCCGAATAGGGCCGTGAGGGCCACTGAGCAGAGGGGAAGTCCCACCTCACACCCAACTCCAGCTCTAGCCCCTCCACCTCCAGCCCTCACCACCACAAAGATGATAGCTGCCAGCACACCCTGAGGAAAGACGTGACTTACATCCACATCAAATCTAGCTCTCCCGCCAAAGGCATTGGACATAGGCAATCTGTATAGGGACGCTCTCACATAAGAACACCCCTTCAAGACTACAATAGGTAACTGTTTTACCTGAATTCAGAGGCAAAGAAAGTTAAGCAAAATGAAAAGGCAGAGAAATTGCTCTCAATTGAAAGAACAAGAAAAAAACACCTGAAAAAATAATGAAACATATAAACAATATACCAGATTAAGAATTCAAAACATTGTTAATAAAAATGTTAACTGAATTAAGGGAAGGAGTCGATAAACACAGTGAAGATTTTAACAGGGAACTAGAAAATATAAAAAAGACCCAATCAGAAATGTAGAATTCAATAACTGAAATAAAAAAATACACTAGAGGGATTGAATAGCAGACTAAGTTAGACAGAAGAACACATGAGTGATCTGGAAGATAGAAAAATGGAAATCACCCAATCAGAACAGCAAAACAAATTTTAAAAAGTGAAAACAGTTGTAAAGCAATTATACCCCAATAAAGATGTTAAAAAAAAAAAGTGAAAACAGCTTAAGAGATCTGTGGGTAAACATTAACTGTATCAACATTCACCTTATAGCGATTCCAGAAAGAGAAGAGAGAAGAGAATTAAAAATGTATTTGGAGAAATTATGGCTGAAAACTTCCCAAACCTAAGAAGGAAACAGATATCCAGGTACAGGAATCACAGAGCCTTCCAAACAAGATGAATCACCAAGACTTATAATAAAAATGGTAAAAGTTAAAGAGAGACTTCTAAAAGCAGCAAGAGAAGAGCAAAGTAACATACAAGGGAATCCCCGTAAGGCTATCAGCTGCTTTCTCTGCAGAAACTTTGCAGACCAGAAGGGAGTGGCATGATATTTTCAAAGTGCTGAAAGGGGAAAATCTGCAACCTACTATATTCTACCTGGAAAGATTATTATTTAAAACTGAAGGAGAGATAAAGAACTTCTCAGACAAGCAAAAATTAAGAGTTCCTCACTAAACCTACCCTAAAAGAAATGTTAAAGGGTCTTCTCTAAGTGGAAAAGAAGTATTATAGGAAAGGAAAATCCCATCAGAAAAGGCAAATATATAGTAAGAACTGAGGATCAACCACTTAAATAAGCCAGTACGAAGATGAAAAGACAAAAAATTATAAAAGCAACTATAACTACAATAAACAGTTAAGGGATAAACATGAAAATGTAAAATGTGACATCAAGAGCACAGTGTGGAAAAAGGGAGTAAAAAATGTAGATCTTTTAGAATGTACATGAACTTAAATGACTACCAGTTTAAAACAAGTAGATATAATTATAGGTCAACATATATGAACCCTATGATAACCACAGAAAAAACCTACAATAGATACACAAAAACTAAAAAAGAAAGGAACACTAGCCTACTACTAAAGAAAAGAGCAAAGCCCAAAGTCAACAGAAGAAAGGAAATAATAAAGATCAGAGAGCAAATAACTAAAATAGAGACCAAAAACACAATAGAAAAGATCAATGAAACCAAGAGCTGGTTTTTTGAAAAGATAAACAAATTTGATAAACCTTTAGCCAGGCTCACCAAGAAGAAAAGAGAGAGAACCCAAATAAACAAAATAAGAAATGAAAAAGAATACTCTGAACAGTTACATGCCAACAAATTGGACAACCAAGAAGAAATGGACAAATATCTAGAAACATACAACACACCAAGACTGAATACAGATGGCCAACGGACACATGAAAACATGCTCAACATTGCTGATTATTAGAGAAATGCAGATCAAAACAACCAGATATCACCTCACACCTGTCAGAATGACTGTCATCAAAAAAAGTCTACAAATAAATGTTATACCAATGCAGGGAGGGGCAAGATAGGGGTAAGGGATTAAGAAACACAAACTACTATGTATAAAATAGGTAAACAACAAGGATATATTGTACAGCACAGGGAATTATAGTTATTATAATTTTTTTTTTTTTTTTTTTTTTGCGGTACGCGGGCCTCTCACTGTTGTGGCCTCTCCCGTTGCGGAGCACAGGCTCCGGACGCGCAGGCTCAGCGGCCATGGCTCACGGGCCCCGCCGCTGTGCGGCACGTGGGATCCTCCCGGACCGGGTCACGAACCCATGTCCCCCGCATCAGCAGGCGGACTCTCAACCACTGCACCACCAGGGAAACCCTATAATAATTGTTAATGGAGTGTAATATGTAAAAAATATTCAAGCACTATGCTATACACCTGAAACTAATATAATATTGTAAAGCAACTACTCTTCAATTTAAAAAACTATGCATTATATAAAGGAGACTTTGTCTCAAGGAGGTTGTGAGATCTGGAGAAGATTAGATGGGTTGGGGTTGGATTAGGAGAGAAGGGTAATTAGTGGGGTTTTAAGATTAATGATTCCATCCCACCTCCCATATTCAAATCAACTGCTAGACTCTAAAATGCAGAGGTCAAGCACTGTGTCTTCTATGTGCTCCCAAGCTTAGCATAGTGCCTAACGAAGAGTAGTCATATAAAATATATTTATGGAATGAATAAATTCTTCTCAACCTTATGGGGGTGTCATAAATCCTTTTAGAAGTCAGATGAAATTTATGGGCTCTTTCCTTAGAAAAATCTAAATAACTACACATACACACACACAATCTTCCATATAATTACAGGGCGTTCAAGGACTCCCTGAAGCCCATTCAGGGCCACCAGGTTAATAATTGGTGATTTGGAGATGTGTGACACATTATTTTTGTCTTGCAAATTATTCAGACTCTTTCCCATGATTTACACTTAAAAGAAATTGTCCTGTCAAGTTTTGCTAGTTGTAGATAAGTTCTCTAGAAAAGGCATCATGGTGGATTTTATTGTTGTATAGGATACCTATTTCTGTGAACCCACTCCAAAGTCTACTCTAGACAGCTTTTCAACCCAGTTCATTCTCATAATCCTTGATAATCCTAACTGTGGTTTTGAAAAACTAATGCATGTATTATACTTTTACAGAGAATATTCAGAATATTATCCCACAATAATATGTAGTTGCTTTTGTAGTTTACCTATGTAACCTACCATTAAAGAAAAATAAAAAGAATCACCACAAATTATGTCCAAAGGAACAATGTTTCCAACATTTTTCTTTTACTTTCTGTGAGGTATGGCAAAAATAGCCCTTAGTAAATCATGGACATTAACACAATAGGAAGTTAATATCTGCTTGCCTATTGGAAAACTATTCAGTATTTGAGTATAACTTATGACTACTTAATATTTTGACTAAGAGGAAGTGGAAGAAGGGAAAACATTCTTAAGAGTGAAACCTTGGATATTAGTGTCTAGATATGGGATTCTTTCCTGTTCATTCCTCCCACCTCCCTGAGCTTTGCTTCTGTGTTTTTAATAACAAGTTTCTCATATCTGCACTTAACACCCAGCTTGAAATGTATTCCTCAACATCTTTTTCCTGTATCTCGTGGTTTTCTTTGAGTGCTTTGTGCAGCTGCATCAATCAGAAATAATGGAAAAATCAGATGAGGTGACAAGGGATGGCAGGTTGTTTTTGTCATAATAGTTTGCCCTTCTCACTATTCAGGTGCCTGGGACGCTTTTAGACCACTAATGCCATTGATAGCCACGCGTGCAAAGTGTGGAACTCAATGGGAGCTATTTAAAACAGATATAAAAATAAATGTAAGGAAATATCTGAATTCATCAACCAGTTCTAGAACTTTTCTGGGAGATTTGCTCTAATAATGACACCCAGAACATCAGCAGCTAGCTTGTCAGGCTAAGCAGGTGTGGTTTCTTTCTAGAGCCTGTCATCTGAGAGCAAAATGGATTTATTGGTATAAATAGTCTCTACTATACATCAGTTGCACATATACCATTTCATCTGATCCTTAAGACAACTATAGGAGCTTGTTCCCATTTAATAAGTGAAAAGCCAATGGCTCAATTAGGTTATTTTATTGACCATGGGTTACTTACCTATTAGGTGATGACCCTGAAATTTGAGGCGGAGACAATTTGCTTCTAAAGGTGCCTTGCTAAACTCCCCCTCCTACTGAAGAAGTTTAACACACACACCCTACCCCACTCTCAGCCCTGTTCTAGGACATATATGATACTTCAGTGAGAGGAGAATTTAATTGGCATTGTTATCACCCTCTCTGGAATTGTGCACAATATATAAATAAAAGAATTTGGAAGGTCTATAGTTTTTCATCTAAGTGCCTGTGCCATCAACACCAGCAGCTTCTTTAATACTAGCAGGCAGAAATGATCAAGTGTATCTCTTTCAATGAGAACATCCATATTGTTTTCCACTAGAAGAGTAACACATGTTTGTTAGAAGATGACCTAAGCTGATGCATTCTTTAGTAAACTGGGGAAGTTGGATTGCTCTGCTAATCCGTGGGGACACGTTCTTGTCAATATGGCCCCAGGAGACTGGGAGTGACCTGTGTCCTCTGTGCATGTGGCTTGGGTCAGGGGATGTGAGGCAAATGGGAAGCAGCTTCATTTGACCTTTGGGACTTTCCATGCAACTGTAACATTAAAATTTCCAATTGCAGAAATGTTTTTTCCAGTATAACCCGGACATTCAGAGGTTGATACTTAAGCCTGGTAGAAAATAAAACTTGAACTTAAAAATAAGCACGTATTTATTGTAACTCTCTAGGTTCACTTTCTCTAGCAATTACCTTCATTTCTGCAAAACGGAAACTTTATTAAGCAACTACTTGTGCCAAGCACTAAGCTGAACCTTTTACCATTGATTATTGTATTTTATTCTCTCAGTGACCCTATGGCTTTTTTTAAGAAGGGTCATCCCAATAATCAGAGTAGAGTGATGTGGGTTTTGTTACAATGATAGCAATTTCTTTCTGTCAAGATAGGATTTAAAATATTACACTCCTGACTTTTGCTATCCTTCCTTCCAAGAAAAAAAAAAACATGCTATTTATGAGAAGCTCAGTTTAATAATATCAGATGAGCAGAATTCTCTTTTTTAAACAGTTAGCCTTGATGGAAGGCATTTAGATATTAAAGGCCCTCATTCTAAGACAGTTCACCACAAAAGCAGGTCCAAGGGTTATCCATGCATTTTAAATTTTAAATCTAAGTTTAAACTTACATTTCCACCAATCAGAACTCAGAGCTAGTATCAATGTTGATCACAGAAAGAGATATGTTTCTAATTAACTAACTTTAAAGCCCTATCTTAATCACTTAGAGCATTCTTGTGCACATCTGTGCTGCAGGAGGAACTGGATTACCTCCATGGTGTATGTGTGTCTGGGTGTGCGTGTGTGTTTAAAGCAATGCTATAACTCTATCCAAATGCGATGCAGCACTGCTTTAAAGTTTAGAAGCAAATGTGTGCTTTGTAATGTAGTTTAAAAATTGAAACGCCCTTCTACCTTATATGTTCTTCTCTTGTAAATTGGGCTTGTTTGTGGAGGGCAGCCATTTCCAATACTGTGACACATACATCCCAGAACTTCTTCCCTCTTACTTCGATGGGACCTAAATGAGCACCAGAGCCAGGGCCTCTCATGTGGTTTTGCTTCATCTTACAATGACATCAGTATCTTTCCATTCGCCTCATTTTTATAAAATTGTGCCCAGAATGAATGGGAATGCCAGTAAAGGAAACTGAGTCCTGGGAGTAATTTTTTACTAGAGTAAATGAAGTGATGTGATAAACAAGTACAACCTGACGTGACAACATGGCATAAAGCCGTGATACAAAATGTTTCATTCTATTCTTGTGAATGTTTTTGAAAGCTTTTATGCCTTTCACATGTCTTGTGTGTGTATATACTGACCAGTGGAAGTATAATTCGTGTTCAGATATTTATTTCTGTCAATGAATGACCAGATGGTTCTTGCCTATGTTGGAAGAGAACCATTTTGCCTATTCGATAACTCTGAGTGACATTACATATAACAAACTAGCCAGGATGATCCACTGTAGCCCGAGTGAGAAACACGTAGCTTTCCCTACTTTGTAAAGTTGGCAGAGACTCACAAATGCCTTTATTCTCATTTTTTAACTGAAATAGTTTGTGTATTTTTCCTACCAAAGTAACAGATGCTCAATGTGGAAAACTATGGCGATACAGGCAAAAACAAGAGAGGAAGAATGCTTATAAATTAATTTTTACTACCTGTAACTTGCCACTTGGAGATTTGATGATGGTCATGAGGCTACAAACCTGACGTTTCTTTGAATACATACTATTTGTCTGACACTGTGCTAAGTGCTTTACATCAATCAGATTGTTTAATCCTCCCTAGAACCCACTGATAAAGGTAATGGTATTAATCTCCTTTCATAGATGAGGAAACTGAAGCTCAGAGATACTAAGTGAATCGCCCAAAGTCATACAGCTAACAGGTCACACAATAGCAGAGCTAATTTAACGTGGGATTGCTGGACAGCTAGCTGCACTGATTTCTATGAGTTGCATATGTGTCAGATATTCCTTTCACTTGCTTTTCAATTGAATTTATGAAGCTTTTGTTATATTAAAGTATTTAGTTTTGCACAAACGAATCTATTCTTTTGTGATTTATACCTTTAGTGCCATGTTTAAAAAGGCCTTTCCTATTCCTAGATTATAACATGGGAGGGAGAAAAAAAAATGCAAACAGTACCAGAAGATAATAATCACAAGCCAGAAAGCCAAGGTATCTGCCGAAGTTGTTACCAACAGGAAGAAGTAGGAGATGTGAGGATGTGTTTGAAGGCAGTGGCAGAAGAGGACATAACGCTGTTCCCTCATTATGGGTATCAAGTCTAATAAGCCAATTAAATACACTTCCTTTCATGCCTCCTACCCTCCCCTTTAAGCTCCTGCATCAGGGTCGGGACTGGAGGAAAAGAGAGGAAGGCTGGGCTTCCCTGGTGGCGCAGTAGTTGAGGGTCCACCTGCCGATGCAGGGGACACGGGTTCGTGCCCGGTCCGGGAAGATCCCACATGCCGAGGAGCGGCTGGGCCCGTGAGCCATGGCCGCTGAGCCTGCGCGTCCAGAGCCTGTGCTCTGCAACGGGAGAGGCCACAACAGTGAGAGGCCGCGCGTACTGCAAAAAAAAAAAAGAGAGGAAGTCTTCTTACATAGCTGCTGCAGTTTGAGGGTCTCTTTGGAGTGTCAAATGCCTTCTGTCAGGCAGTAGCCAGATGCCAGCACTTTTGTGTGGCACGTAGATGTGTTCTTTTGAGACACTCCTGGGGAGATCTCACCCACAGGTGTTCCCTGTTGTACAGGAAACCCTCTCTGGATTCTCTCTAGTCACTTCCTTCTCTCCGCTCTGACCCCAGGAGTATGTTCCTTGCCCTGAAGGCAGCCTTCCTGAGCGTAGTCCTTTCAATATGGCACATGACTCCCCTCCACCGGGACCACAGGGAAAAACAAAATTAGGTACCCTTTCCCTTCCAAATGGTACAAACTGGAGGCTGCTTCCATTGCTGCCCTTTCTTCTTGCCCTGCCATGTGGACAACTTCTGACAGCCTCCTACCTTCAAAATCTCGAAGTCCTGACTCTCATCAGGATCTATGTCCCATATTTGGCGGGGGCGGGGGGTGGGGGGAGCATATGCATTAGGTTCTCCCAAGAACTCTGTTTTAGGGGCAAGAGGAGGTAGGCTTTTGGGTTCTGGCAGCTTGGCAGTCATTCACTTTGGGGAAAGAGGTGCCGGCCTCCCCTTCTGCCAACCAACCCCAGTCTCTATGAGAGGTTTTCATGGAGCACACCTACTCCTGTGAATCTCCTCTTACTTAGGCTGTTAGACAGTGATCGAGAAGAGTACGGGGCCAATATTTCTACCTTTAGCAAGTCCTGCAGAAATGTGGCAGCACCTCTGTTTAGCATTTGTAGGTATTAGTCCTCGGCGTTAGGACCTCAGCTGAAATGCCAAGGTGTTAGGAAAAGTCACACTCCACGCCGTACGCTGTAGAGTTGTGCTGTGGAGATATCATGTGATAGAAAGTTTCTAATTTTTTTCAGAAAGGATTGTGAGTTATCACAGATGTTTTCTGATTAGTACATTACTTTTTATTTTTTTAATTAATATATTTATTTTTGGCTGCGTTGGGTCTTCATTGCTGCGCACGGGCTTTCTCTAGTTGCGGTGAGAGGGGGCTACTCTTCGTTGCGGTGCGCGGGCTTCTCATTGCGGTGGCTTCTCTTATTGCAGAGCACGGGCTCTAGGGCACCTGGGCTTCAGTAGTTGTGGCTCGTGGGCTCTAGAGCGCAGGCTCAGTAGTTGTGGCGCACGGGCTTAGTTGCTCTGCAGCATGTGGGATCTTCCCAGACCAGGGCTCAAGCCCGTGTCCCCTGCATTAGCAGGTGGATTCTTAACCACTGTGCCACCAGGGAAATCCCCACTGCACCACCAGGGACGTCCTGTATATTACTTTTTAAATAGTGGCCCAAGCCATCAATAAATTGACATTCATTTCTTCTAGAGGTATAACCCCATTACAATAAAATGGAAAAAAATCAAAGGAGTGTATTGCAAAGTTATTTCTATGTCACAGTGTGTAGTCTTTAGAAGCAGGATTTTGTTGATCTTGGTGACAACAAATTCAATATATCTAATAATCCTGCATAGCAGGTCTTCATTCTCCTTCCTGTTGATGTGACAGTCACTGTTTAATGAAACCTTATTTTGTATACTATTTGCATTGTAGATCAGGAATGAAGAGCTGAGTTTGCTTAAGCGATAGCTGAGCTGTTTATACTTTTTATATTCTTCCATCAAGAAATAATTACCCTTCAAACAGCCTTACCTCTTTCTACTTTGTATATGCAAACTACCTAAATAAAACATATGCAAACTCCCAAACCACACATCAGTATACAGAAACAATCAGGATCCAGAAAAGCATAGAATAGCGTATACATAACCTATTCCACTTCCTTGTACCAAGGCATTCATTCATTCAGCAAATCTATATTGAGCATCTACCGTAAGCCTGCGAGGCAATAGAGTTGATTTTGCTCGTTTATTTACTACAGGAAAGTAAAGAATAATGTTTGTTTTAACTCCAGTTCTATAAAATCGGAATGTTATTTCTGGCTTAACAAAGATAATATTGTAGTAGAACTTCGGTATCTCACTGGTTGCTGTCCATAATTCTCTGTTGGAATACATCTACACATGGATTAGTTTTAAATGGCCTTCGGCAGTTTACTGTAGGGCCATCTGGCCATTTGCTATCTGTACTCCCAAAATAACATGCAGTTCTAGAATAACTTAGAAGTCAGTTATGCCCTGGCGTATATTATTGAAGTGTTAAATGGGTATAAAGTAGGGCATGTATTGACAATTCAGGTAAGATATGCAGTACTCTAAAATAGCCCAGGCCAATAAGATGCAGACTCTCAGTACAGCTAAATTATAGAATTACATTTTTAAGATTATAAGAATTTTTTTGTTTTATAGGAGAATTTCACTGCATAGTTACTTTTTCTAGGACATTTATTATGTCCTTAAAGGTATACCACTTCCATTTATATCCACTTTAGTATTTAAGGAGATGTTTGTACATCTCTGTGGTTATGATTCACAATAATGTTAGCACAAACTGTGAATGGATGAGTCTCTACTGCAAATATATGCCCACTATTCAAAAAAGGATATTTCAAGGTGGAAAGTAGAAAACTCTTCTGCCAATAATGTTAAACCTCAAAATAATGTTCAGCATGTCCTGAAAGATGACCATGGATTGTTGTGATCTTTAAACAACCAACATACTATTTCTTTAAAAAGCTTAGAAGAGGGAAATCCAACCATATGTTAAAATGTCTGATTTTTCTTCTAATTCTTTTTCCTATAACAGCAGAATTTTGAGTTTGAGTGGGTGCTCTATAAATACCTGCTGACTGCCGAAGGAAACATATTAGAATTTAGAAAAATGGTGAGTTTTTTTTAAAGGAAGAGTAAAACTTGGGTACAAACCTTTCTCCATTGCTTCATTTTGGGGAGCCTGTAGCTTTCTGGTGTTTCCTGTTGAATATCCATCCTAGCGTAGCAAGTGATAAACTGGCTCGAACAACTTACTGTAGGATTAGACCCTTAATAAGTTCAGATACTAGAACTTCTGGATAGAGAAGATAAAGTAGGTTTTTACAACAGTTAATAGCATAAAGAATAAATTGCAAGTATGAGAAATAAAAGGCACTGTAAAATCTTAGTGCATATTTTGAGAAGAACTAAGTAGAAATTTTATACATTCATTGAAATTAACCACTGAGTGTAAGTATTAGACATGTGTAAAGAGAGAATTAGTGACCTAGAAGCTAGATCTTAAGGAATAAAAAGATAAGAATTCAACATATGTCTAATAGAAGTTTCAGAAGGAAAATTAGAGAAAATGCTACAAGCAATAGTCAAAGAGATTTTGGTAAGAAATTTCTAGAGATTATTAATTAAGTCATGGATTCGCAAGGTAATGCATATATTTGGTTTTAAAAGATCAGAGGGTGCAAAAAGGATCTGTAAGACAAAGCAAAATTCCTTTACCCAGTCCATCACACCCCAAACTGCCCCCCTGTCCAAGCTACCACTTAACAAAACTTTTGTTTATCTTGCTATTTCTTGATTTTTTTTAATATGAGATATTATCTGTTGACTTCCTACA
Organism: Globicephala melas; assembly: GCF_963455315.2. Taxonomy (NCBI): domain Eukaryota; kingdom Metazoa; phylum Chordata; class Mammalia; order Artiodactyla; family Delphinidae; genus Globicephala; species Globicephala melas. The sequence continues at coordinate 85,699,257 of NC_083320.1, forward strand.
GTAGAAATGGTGATTTAGTTAGCCCTCGTACTGTATGAGCAGGCACATGCAGGCACTCACATATTTTTCCCTTTCCCTAGCCTTCCAATATAGCTGTATCTCAATTTTTGGTTAATTAAATACTCTGTGTTTATGGCATTATTTCTATGTGAAACTGTTCCCTGCTGAGCATCATTGTTTTCTATGATAAGACTTCCTTCCCTGAGCAACTCTTCATTTTTTCCTGGAGGTAAATATTGCTTTAGCTTTATTTGCTTGGTTTCTGTGTCACTATCACAAACCCATTCCTAGCTCTGCCACCATCACTAACTCATCTTTTTAATATGGTCAGACACATCAGGAAATCTATCATTTCCATTTTTTTCCTTGGACATCTCCATCCTGGAGGCCTAGATTCTCCTGCTCCTGTTCATTTTATGTTGCTCTCTGGACCCTTGAGTCAACTATTTCCTGGATCCCACATCTTTCTCTTTTTTTACTTTATCATTTTAGCGGGGTACATCCACCGGTATCTCCTCAAGAAATGTAGGGAGCTAAAATTTCTTAAGATCTTGCTTGTCTGAAAATGGCTTTGTCCTTCCTCACGTTTACTTAATACTTGACTGAGTTTTGAGCTCTCATTGGAACTCATTTTTCTCAGAAGTTTGAGGTAATGCTCCATTGTTTTCTACTTTTTGAACTTCCTGTTGAGAAGTCTGATTTCTATTTCTGATAACTTGCCTGTGACTCGTCGTGTTCACTCTCCCAAAAGGTATTAGATTTTCTTTTTTACTCCTGTCTTCTGAAACTCCTGTCTTCTGAAATTCCATAATTGGATTTTTGTTCTTTTCTTATGCTGGGTATATATTTCCTTCACTACAAAGAATTTTCTTATATTTTTTCTTTGATGTTCTCACCCATGATTTTCTCAATATTATGTTCTTCAACTCCTATTAGTCATTACTGAACCTTAGATTGACCTTATTTTGTTATCTCTTTTCCTATTTTCTTCTTTGTTTTTATTTTGCTTTCTGTAAGATTTTCTCAACTTTATCTTCTAACTCTTCTATTGATTTTTTTTCAGTTATGATATTTTTATATGTAAGCATTCTTTCTTGTTCTTGAATTTCCTTTCTAATCACATCCAGTTTCTCCCATCATGAATGCAAAAGCTTATTTTATCACTATGGATATCATAGGATTATTTTTTAAGTTTTCTTCTACTCTCCATGTTGTCTCAGTTTCCTCTAAGTTCCCCTTTTGTATTTGTTTGATTCATCGTATTAACTTGATGTTAAAATTTTCCTCAAATATCTGATGGTGACTGTCTCTCCATTCATATTTGAGGTGAGACCTTAAAAGATGATTAGAATTTCAGAGACAGGGCTTGTTGACCAGTGACCTTTCTCATAGGAATTCATTTGTTTCATTGTGGCATCTCCACATGTCAGCGTTGCTAGGTCAAGCCCAGTTAGTTTCCAGAGAAAGGCTCCTATAATGTCCTGGAAGGAAAATCTCCAGCTGTCTGGGAGCCAGATAGAGGAGGGGTGCTGGAGAAGCATCATTAATAAATAGACATCCTTTCATTTAATTTCCCTCACCCTTGCCTTTAGCCTTGCCTGGTCTCTGTGGTCCAGATCATCCAGTGAGGAAGCCTTTCTGCTGCTGAGGAGGGAGGTCAGGGGAGAAGGACGGTAGCTGCTTGGCTGCATGGGCTTGAGGAGGTTACCAGAGGGCTTGTGTTTACTTTCTATAGAATTGCTACCAGTTCTGTTTTCAGCTCTGCTCTGCAATTGCACCTCCAGAGGCACTTGGTGTGTCCAGTTCCTGAGCCTTCCGGAGTTCCTCTGGAGCAAATGAGCTGCTGTCTCTTTGCTAACACCACGTACACAAGCAGAATCACCTACACTTACAGAAGCATTCTGCCTCCTTCTCTCTGCTCCAACACCACTCATCCATCTGCTTTCCATCTCTTGAAATCCAGTTGACATTTCTTTTCTGTTGTCATCTTACTCAATTATTCTTGTTGTCCCTGAGAGTCCATGCCTTATAAAAATTCCCATACCATTATTTCAGTAGAGCTTCAAAAGGCAGAGGGATTTAAAATTGATGTTTACTCTTCCATGTTTTCCCCAGTCTGTTCTTCATACCGCATGCAGCATTTTTATTCAGACCCAATCTGATTAGAAATTCCTCAAATGGCTATAAACCTCTTACTTATATTATTAAGGGTAGAAAGTCCTCCCCCTGGTTATTTCTCGAGCCTCGTTTTTGACCTCCCCCTCCCTTACCTTCATTGCTATCCACACTCACTCAGTGCTCTGGCCATATTTTGCTTTTACCCCTGAACCATGTTTTCTCACCAGGTCCTTTGCACATGCTGTTGTTCTTAACACAGTCCACCTCTCACATTCACACCTGGCTACCTTCTAATCATCACTGAGGTCTCAGCCGAAAGAGCACCTTCTCTGGAGAGCCTTTCTTGACATTAGCCCCCCTCCCCAGGCCTGGGTTCTCATAATCATAATACCTAATTCTCCCCTGATTGGAGCACCTACCCCATTGGGTGTTTCGTGAGGGCATCTTGGCTATTCGCCTGGCACATAATAGGCATTCCAATTTGGGTTGAACGGTGAATAAATGTTTTTCTCTCTGACCTTTTTCACTCAGTATTTTCACTGAGTATGTAAGTCTTTCTTTACCTTCAAGCCTTGGTTATATTCTAGTAATAGCCCAGCACTTTACCCATCTCTTCCAAACTTAGAAATACTAGAAAGTATAGAAAACCTGAAGAAAGTGGAAGTGCTTGTACACTCACTTTGTACATTTAAAGGCTTTATTTCAAATGTAAAGTTAACAAAGTTGTATCTTAAAATATTAGTTTGGAATAAAGACAGTTTCTGTGACTTAAAAATTAGACAGTGTAGAACCAGAACTTGAAGTGAATCAATACTTAATGCTGTAGCATTGGAAAAAAAAGGGGGTTTGTGCTGGAATTTGGATTTGCTGGTAATTTTGATTTATTCAGGTTGTGGGTAGGAAAACGAAAAAGGAAAAAATAAAAGACTGGATTTTTGATGCCCATCTGTTCATGCTTCAGAGACCTGGAAACTGATGTTTTAAATTTCCTGGTTTTACTTTTCTGGTTTATACAGCTTTAAGAAGGGAGAAGATGGAACCTCTCAGTTAGAAAAATGAAGGAATAAAAGGAAAGACAAGGAAAAGCGTAAGGTAGAAAAAAGCACCACAGGAAACAAATAATAGAAAGGGAGGAATATATTTGTTTGATTTATAACATTGAGCCTTTTTGTAATTAATGTGCCTCTAGACAGAGAACAAATCTTTGATTAGTATACAAATGAAAGTAAGGTAACATTAAAATGCCTGCCTTAAATGGACGGCTAAAGTGTAACTTGTGAGAGTTAACAAGAAAAACACATCTTAAAAAAAGGCAGGGGTCTCTGATTTATAAAGTAGCTTAACTATGAGAGGGCCAGTGGAGTCAGAGACTGGAGTTTTTAGAATGTTGATTATCTCTTTAGTAACCATGAGAGCATAATGTTGACCTTCTCCATTATTATCAAAAATAAAAAATAATAGTATTTCCTGAGCTCTTACTATGTGCCAAGCAACATGGAAAACATAACTCTGCAAGGCAGCATTATTATTAGCTCCATTTTACAGATGGGGTAACTGATAATTAGAGAAAAAACTCTTTCCCCAGGTTAGCTAATAAGTGGCAGAGCCCAGAATTTAAAACAATACAATATACCTAGAGCCCTGCTTGACCCAGTGTGCCTTTTTGCCTCTTAATAATTATAAGGTAATCAGTAGATTTGATTAGAAGTTTGATCCTCCTACTTCCATTGGAAGTCTAGGGGACTGGTCTCATTCTCATTGAACATATGAAGAAACTCAGGTTTCGAAAGATTAAATGTCACAACCGAACAAATTTTTAAGAAAAATTCTTTCCTAAACTCAGTTCTCTATTCTTTTTATTTTTAGTTAAAAAAGGAACATTTTTGTTTCACAATTCATATTTTCTCCATTTCATCCCCCAAATTCTCTTATCAGTTTTGATGGTTAGCTCTCTCGTCTTGTACAATATTCTCTTGTTGTCACTGTCTGTCAACATAGATATGGTACCTTCCACTCTATCATTTTCCTGATACCCTGTTCAGGAAATTTCACCCATCATGGTATTGATTCTTTCCCCTCTTTTCCACAACAGTATCCAGTTGTATTCATCATCTCAGGCTGCCATAACAAAATACCATAGACTGGGTAGTTTAAACAACAGGAATTTACCATTCTGGAGGCTGAAAGTCTGAGATCAGGGTGCTAGTATAGTCAATTCTGAGGAGAGCTCTCTTCCTGACTTGCAGCTGGCTGCCTTCTGGCTGTGTCCTCACATGTGGCCGTGGGAGGAAAGGGGGAAGAAAGAGAGAGAGAGGAAGAGAGATCTCTTCCTCTTCCTGTAAGACCACAGTCCTATCGGATTATGGACCAATCCTTATGACCTCATTTAACCCTACTTACCTCCTAAAGACCCTATCTCCAGACATAGTCACATTCAGGGTTAGGACTTCAACATATGAATTTGGAGGGAACACAATTCAGCCCATAGCACCCATAAAATGATACCATGCTCTAAAGGATACTCTCCAATTGGAAACACTGCCCTAAGGGAATTCCTATTTTTGTTTGGAAAGAAGAAAGTGATCCTTTCTTCAATACCAGCACATTTTACTATCTTGCTTTCAACCTCCAAATAATGCCTTCCAAAAAAAATTGTGGAATAGGACATGTGATTAGAGGTCATTTTAGAGTTTCCTTCAGTGCTTTACTGATGCTGTAGAAGATATGGGATTCCCAGAGTAATGTGAACATTTACTTGCTAACGAGGTAAATCCATACCGAGCAGCTTGCTGAGTCTATGTACACGTGAAACAGCCACTTCCTCTTGCTTGAAAGAAATTACTTCAGATTCACATTTGAGAACTTTTTTCATTTTTGTATACTATTGTTAAATTAAGCGGGGTGAATGAATAGAAGCTTTTAAAACTTCACTTCTGAGTTATTAATGAAACAAATGATGAGCAAATTATTAAGTTTAAATGGAAAAGTTAGATCATTGTAGTAATGGAATCAGTAAATACAGTTTAGTTTAAAGGTAATATGGATAGCTTACGATTTCTGGGGGTAAGAGACCAAAATAAGTACGTATGAAATGTCACTACATATGCTCTAACATTTTTGTAAAAATAGACACAACCTTGGGCTTCCCTGGTGGTGCAGTGGTTGAGAGTCCGCCTGCCGATGCAGCGGACACGGGTTCGTGCCCTGGTCTGGGAAGATCCCACATGCCGCGGAGCGGCTGGGCCCGTGAGCCATAGCCTCTGAGCCTGTGCATCCGGAGCCTGTGCTCTGCAGCGGAGAGGCCACAGCAGTGAGAGGCCCGTGTACCGCAAAAAAGAAAAAAAAAAAAGACACAACCTCTTGCTCGTAGAAGGAGCTTAGATATTTGTTGAATGAATATTTGTTGACTGAGTCAAGACAGTGACGCATTTACAAACTAGGAAATCCAGTGTTACCCAAGATGGCCTTAGAAATAACTCCATAAGTGTGGATGTTACATAAAGAAGCAAGGAAATGGGAAGTTTACTTTGATTTCCTCAGCTCATCTACACATCATTACCAACTCTCTTTTAATCCTCTCAAGAAATTTGGAAAAACAGATATTATCCCATTTCATAGATCAGAAAACTGAGGTTCAGAGAAATTAAGTGATTTGAATAAATTCACAAATACAGGAAGTACCGATGCAATACTGGGTACCAATACTACAGCCTGGGTTCTCCCCTCTTCAACATGCCCATTGCCTGAGTGGACTTACTTTAAGGTGCTTCACAGAGATTTCTCTCCACCTGTCCTCCCAAAAGAATCTCATAGGCTTACTGTGCAATTATCCCATTTGTGATTAGTTTCCTTGAATTAAGGTATTGTGCTTTGGAAAAGTGGCACATATTGAGCATGGAAGATGACTAGTACATTGTGGGAATTTAAGATTAGTTTCCAACAAGGCCAACAGGGAAGAACAGGGCATGATTCAAGGTAGATGCAAGGGGATGCATGGTGGTGAGCGTGGCAGGGATGGGGGCCCTGGGCCACTGGGAAGGAGCATAAAGCTCTTAGGGAATTAACAACCAGTTGGTGGGGAGTGCTTACAGGGGAGGTAGGAAGATAAAGATTCACTGTTCGCAGTTTAGCCTGCAACTTTGCTGACTGTGTTCAATTACTACAGTAAACCTTGTGTAAAATAGAGGGTTTTGTGGTGCTTAGCTCTTTTCCGGGGAGGAATGCGAATCATGAGAAGTGTGCGTGCATCTGTTCACAAGGATGGCTCTGGGTTTGATAAACATGGGCTGTGGCAACATGCAAGGTAGCTTTTCCTAGTCTCATACATTGTTAAGGACCTTAAGTTTTCTGTATGGGAGCAGTATATCATCAAGGGATTTTATAAAATTGCATAAGACAAACTGCTCATACTAGTAGGCAGTTAAATTAGCAGTGTGTACAATCTAAAACACTTTAGAATTAAGAGAGATTGACATATACACACTACTATATACAAAAGAGATAACGAATAAGGACCTACTGTATAGCACAGGGAACTCTACTCAATACTTTGTTATGACCTATATGGGAAAAGGATCTAATAAAAGAGTGGGTATATGTTTATGTGTAACTGATTCATGGTACTGTACACCTGAAACTAATACAACATTGTAAATCAACTATACGCCAATAAAATTTTTTTTAAAAAGAGAATGAGGAATTGAGGCATAATTATTTAAGTTAAATAATACTAATTACATAAACTGTGTTGCCAGAAGAAGCCATGTATTGTAAATAAATGGTATAAATAAGGTATATGGAGAGTGTTAGATTTTCAGAAATGATTCTTAGAAATGCTGGTGGAAAAAAATATAAATAAACAGACTCATGGGAACAGAACCATCTTTTCCTTATGACAGTCATATATCCCAGCTATTTAAAGGACAGACATCAGAAAATGATGGACCTTAAACAGAAGAGAGGAAGCTGAAGCTTCTCTCTTTGGCAGCCTTCAAGAGAAGATGCTGTCTTGACTAAGTGTGTCATCCCTGGGACCATACATGGATAATGAGGCCAGTCTGATAGCCATAAATATGCTTTCAGTTTCAGCATGCCTTTCTCAGGCTAACAAGTAGGGTTTGCTTGTTAATTTTAACTGAGGCTAGTTTCTATGGATCCTGTTTTCCTATCTTGTCACAAAACAGATTCTTCGTAGTCAAAGCAAGACACCCTTGCTCAGTATCCTCTCTCGGACTGCTGTCAATGTTGCATGTTGGCTTTGAAAATTTGCACCATGGGAGTTGAAATTTGGTTCAGGCACGAAACTCGAGCATTTCAATGACATGGCCTCAACAGCCGCGGTGTTGTTGGATGGCTGTTCCCCCAGAGCATTTGTGCTATGTGCATGTGGATGGTGATTGACTCATCTGTGATTCAAATTTGTTCAAATAATGTTCTGCCAGAGTTTCTTGTTGAAACAGCCTTCGTAGACATGTGCCATCTATTTTTTGAATATTAGCCCATAGCCATCTCCAGTAAAGAGGAGCAGCCATCCCTACAGCCAACCACCAAGCATAAGTCTGTCTTTCTGTTCAACGTTGTGGTCTTCAGACATCCAGTTTTAATTATGATAGACTTCCTTGTTTGTGATTCCTTTATTTAGTGAAGACAATGTGGCAAGAAGTACAGGGGGTGTATGCGTGCACATGAGAATGCTAGATTAAGATCTTTACTTTTATACTTTATAGGTTTATATAAATCTGCTTACCATATAAGTGATATATTGGATACATGTGGGCAACATGATTTTTTGATTATCTTTGATATTTGCTTATGTGGCTAAAATTCTAAAAATGTTAATTTTGTAATTAATTTCCAACACATTGTTTGGAAACAGTGAATAGTTTTTGTTATAAATCACCCAAGAACTTAGATCACTGAACTGCCTGGATGCGTCTTCCCAGTTGGTTTTGGAAAAATTATTTATCTTTGATTCCTATTTCCCTTCTCTTCAACTCTCAACATGGTTTCTGTCCCAGAATCCACAGAAATTGCTGTGATAAAATCGAATGATATTTTTTTCTGCTGTCATCCATATTAGCCTTGAACTGTATTTTTTTCTGTTACTTTTTTCACAGGTTTCCCTGATATCTTCAGACTTCCTTTTCTCTACTGATGTGTGGCCTTGGTGAATGGCCTTTTGGGCTGAGTTTCATCATTTGGAGAGGAAATGCATTTTCCCACTCCTCTGCCATCCCTACTATATAAAATATGCCATCACCTATCTGGTTGCCCATGCTTTTTGACTCAGGCTGTGCACCTCCTAGGGTCTAAAGTAGTATTTCCCAGGGTATCCTTTGTCGAATATTAATTCTTAAGGTGCCTCTTTGTGTGTATGCGTGTGTGTGGGGGTGGTGGTGAGGACTTCGGGGGATTGGTCCTTGTTTCATTAAGTGCTAAGTTTGGGAAACAATAAACACAATGTCTCTATCACACAATAGGTATTAAATAAATATTTATTGAACGAACAAAAGAATGAATGAATGAACATATTTACTGAACATACTAGCATGTGCTTTGGGAAGTTCTGCTGTGAAGAAATGTTTAACTTTAACCCAGCATTTCCAAAACTTGATCTCTCACAAAACCTTCTCTAGGGCAATACCTACACCACAAAACCTTCTCTAGGGCAATACCTACACGTTCTGTTTCATGATAAACAGAACACACCTTGTGAGACTTCAGCCTGAAGGGATGGCCGTACTGTTCTCCCTCCCCGACACCTGAGCTACATGTACACACGCTGAGCTCCCTCAGCCCCCTCTCTCCGTTCCTGCCCCACAGGGAGGCCAGTTTCCATATTCCAGTTGCTAAGACTCTCCTCTTTTCTCATTGGCTCATATTTGAAATAATCGTTGATGAATTATGCCCTCTCTCTGTCTCCTTAATCATCCACTCATTTGCATCACTTTTTTTCACACGCTATCTTCCAGATCTGCTTTGAGAAGCATGACTTAATCATGTCCTGAGGACTCTTATCTGTGGGTACTTATTTATGAGATTCTATAGGTTGAACTTACCATATTAAGTACTTTTCACTGAAATCTCTCAAAAAGATGTTTGTAGGCAACGTATTCCACATGACATACATTTTAGCCACAGCATTCTCTTCAACAACACATGAATCAGTCTCAATGTCCTAAGTCGATGTGACTTGCTTTATCTTATCACCTTCCTCCTGACTACCTCTGTTGGTCAGCTAAACATATGCTGCCTCCTCAACTTCAGCAGAAATCAGCTAAGGAGCCTAGAGCATAGAGCATTTCCTTTGCTTACCCTCAATCTTAGCATCGGTTTAAGCTCCGCCCAAATCTGGTATTTTTGGACTAATCCAAATAAGGCATTTGGCCATTCCTACAGGTCCAGCTCTACGTTTGTGTGTTTGGATGTGGGTAGTGCAGGGAAGCAATCAGATTTAGGTCTGGAAAGTACTTATTCCAGCTGTGTCTTTAAACATCCCTCAACATAGTACTGGGGTTTTGTGGCAATGCCTCTGGACCCACCCTGGGGGACAGAGGTGGGAAAGAAGGAGAGGAGGCAGAGGGAAGGTTCTACTTTTGTTTCAAAGATTGCCTATTGGTTGGAAAAAAGTTGGGAGTGGGGTCCCAAGGCTGATAACAGATTGGAAACGACTGCAGTAACCAGAATCTTTCTAAGAGTGAAAACATGTTTGAATAGGGCTTCTGAGAGATTCAGAAACAGGAAGGACATTCTGTGAGTAAGGTGGGTAGTAGCATTTCTTTAAGAAAAATTGAGGGGATGGTTAAACGGCAAGGCTGCCATGTCCTCTAGAAGGCAGCTCACTGGTATTCTTTCTTTTCTCTCCTTCACTCCTTACCTCTGTACCTTTCCTCTTCTCATTAGCACCTCTCCCAGAGTTGAAGCTGGGGAGGAGGAAGGAGGTGTTCGGTCATGTGCCTATTTGCATAGTTACTTCACTGAGTTCACACCAGGATAGTGTGAACATTCTGTCCGGTTCTATAAAAAAGCCAGTATCACCCCATCAGTAAGGTATTATTTGCTTTTTTAGCATAGAACCGTTTATTGCCAGCCTTCTCTTCACTGTACATTTCAAATAGCATCTGATTAAGAATGTTCTGGATGGGTTAATTAGTGTGGTGACTATTATTAAGCAAACTGCTTGTTAGTATATGTCTATTTGATCTTGGTATTGATGTGAAGTAATTGACCATAGAGCTACATTTAGAAAAGCTGGAATAAAGTTTTTTGATTTCTATTATGGCAATACATAGTTTATATAAAACATGTCTATGAAAATATGGGTCTCATGTCACACACAGAGAATCAGAGTAGACTGTGTGGGATGGTAGTTGAGGATCGTTTTGTTTTATTTTGTTTTTTAGAAATAGTAATACATTTGTCCAGCTTACTTCAAGATCAGCTCTGCTGAAACAAAGTAGTAAAAAATTATTACTGCAGAATATATGAAAACTGAAGTAATTTTAGCTTCCCTCACCTAAAGGACGTATTTCCTTTTAGATTTAGCTAATTGCCTAAATACTTCTTTGGGTAACCATCACTCTATATAAAAGACTATTAGAGAAAAATATGAGAAGATATTGTAAACAAGGAAAGCATAGCACGTAACCACCTTCTTTCAAGTACTGGATTATCATCTATATTATTTTTGGTATTTTGTCCAGTTCTATTATTAAGTTTCCCTAGCTATAGCATTTCCATAGGGAATTTATTCCATGAGCTAATAAATTACACCGTCAGGGAGTTTTCCTGGAAATTCAGCTTAAATTTTCCCATTCTTAATTTTATCTCATTACTCCTAGTTATACCCCCTTGTACCTGGCTAAATAATTATTCTCTTTCCTTGGAGATTCCTATTATGTACCCCTCTAGTTGTCACTTAACCAGGCTATTCATATTTAGCTCCTTTAATCTGTCCTCATAAATCAATTTTTCCATTGCCTTAATTATTATTATTGCTCTTCTTAGAACTCTCTAATTTTCAAACATATATAGTTATCAGGTGCCTCAGATGAAATCAGCATTTGCACAGTATTCTGCTCCCACAGGCTTGATCTCTCCCTGTCCTGTACATCACATTCCATAACCAAGCAGCATCAGTTAGTTTGCTGGTCCAATCAGCCCAGACTCATCTTGTCAAACTCCAGGAAATCTACATAGTCTTTTCCACATGTCCTACTGCTTTCAGGTTTATTTTATTTTGTCAATTTCATAATATTAATAAGCTGAGTTTTGGGTTTCTGTCCATATTGATATTCTGCATCTTCCCATGTCCTTATTCACCACCACCTATCTAGTCAGTCATCCGCAACCTGGGTTAAGGTGGGATTCTGTTCATCCTTGAGAACATTTAGGAAATGTATTGCAAAAAAGCAGGCCTAGCACCTTGTCCACAGCTAGATTCCTTGTCAGTGACCAGTTCCCGTTGCTTACAAACCTTTAGCCAATCTCCCATCTCTTTTAATTTGCAATTTTGCTCACATGCTGGCCAATATAAAGGGATTTTATGAGCAAGATGGGTCATGATACTGTTTTCTAAAATGAAGATATGTTGTTTCAATGTCCATTGATTTGTGTGTGTGTGTGTGTGTGTGAATCCTTCGTGCACCAAGTTTGTAATTCTGTTAAAATCCTTTTTAAGCTTGCCTTGGTGTTCTTTATCTGACATAAACAAATAGGTTACTTCGCTTGCGCTATTGTTGATTTCCACATATGTACAGATGTTCCTTCTCTTACCATTTGTTCCATTTGTTTAGGAGAAGTTGAGGATATTGTCATAGTCATGTTTTTTCTTTTAGTGGTGATCGATGGGAACTTTCCTGTTGATTTTTAGTTCCTTAGAATCTCCTCAATATTTTGAATTTATTTCAGGAAGAAAGTTGGTTACCTCCCTTCATGATTTTGGACCTGTGAGATCTGAAACTCTAATCTGTATATGCCCAAGTTTCTTTCCATTTTTTAAAAAATAAACTCTCTAATTTTTTATTAGAGCAGTTCTAATAAGACTGAGGTTGTGACCACTGAGTTTTTAAAGGTCTGTAGATGAGAAGAAACATTTTTAGTACAGCATTCATTATAATTCAATAAATTTCCTTAACCTAATAATCTAAAGAGAGATATTAAATTCAATGTTCGTTTTTTAAATGGAAGTATAATGGATTTACAATGCTGTGTTAGTTTCAGGTGTACAGCAAAGTGACTCAGTTTTTTTTAGTATTTCATATATATATATTCTTTTTCAGATCCTTTTCCCTTCTTTTTACATTTTAAATCAAGAATTAATGTATTACTTTATAAGGGCATACCAAGGAGGCTAGCCCCATTCTTCGTGTTTTATCTGTCCATATGCAATATCTACTTCATCCACTTATGACAGGGCACGGGTGTGGGGGGAGGTGGCTTATACAGTAAGGTGATTTTTCTCAAAAGGCCTCACGAAACAAGCACAGAGCCCCCCACATCACACCTTTTGCTTCTAGAATGTACATAGCATACTACAGCCAGACTGGATTTCCAGTTCGCAGCAGAACCCACACTGTTGCTTAGCCTTGTTCACCTGCCCGTTGGTTCGGAACTAGCGATCGCCCATCCCCCTCTCCACGGCGACCTTCTGACTCAGGTCACTTCTTGAGCACCATCTCTCCTCACCTCGCTTGAAATACATGGCCTTGTCCAAGGCTTTGGGGACGCACTGGATTCCGCACCTGCCACCTGAAACGGTTCTTTTCAATTCCGTCTCTCTCTTCTTCTTCCCTCTCAGCTTTGTAAGGAAGCACGGAGTGTGTTCTCTTGAATAAGGCCCTACTTCCCCTGCAGCAAGCATCCTGCCATTATCACACCTTATGATGTTTTTCTACTTCCATTTTGTTGGGGGTATTTTTGTGGTACGCGGGCCTCTCACTGTTGTGGCCTCTCCCGTTGCGGAGCACAGGCTCCAGACGCGCAGGCTCAGCGGCCATGGCTCACGGGCCCAGCCACTCCACGGCATGTGGGATCCTCCCGGACCGGGGCACGAACCCGTGTCCCCTGCATTGGCAGGCGGACTCTCAACCACTGCACCTCCAGGGAAGCCCCTCTACTTCCATTTTCTAAGACTTCTCTGTTTCCTCAGGATCCTGCTCCCTTCCCTAGCAAGTATCCCCAAGCGAGCACCCCTGTGGACATGCACCCCATTAAAGAAAACTTGACCTTGCCTTCTCCTTTCTTCTCTTTGTCCCCCTCTCTCCCTAACCAGTGTCTGGTTTCTCTCTGCCCTCACCCCACACGAACCGCCCTGGCAGTAGCCAGTGATCTACGGTATAACGAGGCCAAAATTGCCCTGTCGTTTCTGCTGCTGTAACACCTCTACAGTGTTTCACACCCTTTTTTTTTTTTTTTAACAGTTTTAAGAACTCTTGGTTCTTTTTCCTACCCGTGCTTTAGGAGCTCTTAATTTACCTCAATAGTGTGATATTACTCTCAGATTCCCTTTCAGCTCTTCCAAATGTTCCTCATTGCTTTCCTTGGTTCTGTGGTTCTTCTTCCTCACCTACCTCTTAAATGCATGTACTCTCCATTTCTTCACATACTCCACAATCCAGGTAAGGGGCCGAGTCTCTGCATGGGGCTCAGGGCCTCTGAGAACACCCTTGTTGTCCGGCCCCAGCCTGCCTCTCTATACCTCAGATCCCGGGACTCAGACTCTGCCGTGCATCTTATTCCCTGAAGAGTTCATGCTCTTTCACACCCTTTTCCTTTGATCACACTGTTCCCTCCATTCAAAACTTCCCCCTCTCTGCCTTTCAGAATCAGTCAAATAAAACCCTCTTTTAGCCTTTACTTATCCCCAAGTCAGAATTAATCTCTAGTTCTCAGTTTTAAAAGTTAGAATGTCCATTCTTGATATACTGTGTTCCGCCACAGGTTCCTTTGTTGTTCTCAAGTCTGTCTCCCACTCTGTCTACTGGTTTGCTCCCTAGTACTTGGTGAATTCCTTGGTTGCATTTTATGTGTTTGCTTCTATCGACAAGTAGCAGATATCGAACTCTATGACAAAGCATTATGGGAAGAAAGGGGTGAGACGGTAATGAAAAAAATATAAAAAGATACTTCAAGAAATATTAGCAAGGGACCAAGCTATGTGATCCTTATAAAACCTTAGACCATTTGGGAGCCAATAAGAAGGTGAAGTCCAACAGATGTGGTTTTGGATTAGCTGCTGACCTAATAGTTGGGCTTCCCTGGTGGCACAGTGGTTAAGAATCTGCCTACCGATGCAAGGGACACGGGTTCAAACCCTGGCCCGGGAAGATCCCACATGCCGCGGAGCAACTAAGCCCGTGTGCCACAACTACTGAGCCTGCGCTCTAGAGCCCACAAGCCACAACTGCTGAGTCCATGTGCCACAACTACTGAAGCCCGTGTGCCTAGAGCCTGTGCTCTGCAACAAGAGAAGCCACGACAATGAGAAGCCTGCACACGACAACGAAGAGTAGCCCCCGCTCGCTGCAACTAGAGAAAGCCCATGCACAGCAACGAAGACCCAACACAGCCAAAAATAAAAATAAATAAATTTTTTTTTTAAAAAAAGAAATATTAGCAAAGTCAACTTAATAAAAACGTGTACAAGTGCCCAGGAATACAGAACAGTCATGTGAGCAGAAATACCCAGTGTTAATTCAGGAAGTTTCAAGCATTTTTGTAGGTTAATGAGCAAAAGTATGTTTTGAAAATAAACACTGGGCCATGTCATGACTGGAAAACATAGAACTCCAGAAAGACAAGTAAAGAAAATGCTAAACCATCACTCTACCCTGATTTTTTACGGTATGTGCAGTGCAGATTTTTATAGCCACAGAAACTCTTTGGAAACCAAAGACAATCTGGTCTAATTTCAAACTTTTGAACTTTCTCTTGGTGACTACTGCTTTTTGTGCTCTTCCTAGAATTTTTGATATATCTTTAGTTTTTTTTTTTCTCAGTTTTTATACATCATCATCATGTGCTTACAGAAAGGTAAAGAGCAAATTTTAAATAGTATTTTCACTAAACGTATACTGCATTTTCTTTTTGTAACAGATTCATGCCCAGGCACAAAGCAGCGCACTTACAGAAGATACCCAGCCTTAAAGGAAATGGCGGTGTTGCTCCATCCATGGCCCTTCCTTTCCAACAGGAGCAGAGAGGTTCTGAGAATTTATTGAAGAATTTTGATTCAGAGTCTGGATCCTGTGATGCTGCACAACAAGAAAACCTGGGTGGCTCAGTAAGGCAGGAGTCATACTTGAAAACATTCAGCTCATCAGATAATTCAAGCACTCATCATGGGGAACATAAACAAAATCCGTGTAACATTTTGGCTGGAGCTGATGATCAACAAAGACCATTGCATATTGTCTGGCCTCACAGGTGGTAAGTGTAAGACATACCAATTTAGTAAGTTGTCGAACTGGTAATAGAAAATATATTCTGATGATCGACTTAGTAATTTGTTGTCCCTATAGCTTTGGAAAAAGATCATTTTAATGTGGCAGTGCTACCAGTGTGAT
>NC_083320.1:85717439-85762439 GCF_963455315.2 Globicephala melas
ATATGCAAATGTCATGAGCTGAACTCCTACCCTTTAGTGGTAGATGCTTTATCGTCTGATTTATGTAAATTTGTTCATAAAAATACAGTTTATTTTTAATTGGTGAATATGAATTAGAAAATTAAGATTCTGATTCAGCCTTCATCAGACATCCCTAGTTACAAGCACACATTTATTTAGACCTCTTATCACATGGGTAGAAATCATATAATTGTCCAGTCAATACGAATTGTATTCTAAAGGCAACCGTCGTTTCTACTAGAAATGACCAGAGCTGTGTTTCTTACACAGCCCTCTTCGTTTGAGCCTCCCCGTCCTGTGTTTCACATGTTCCTGTCAGTATCATGAGCGACTTCAACTACCTGCTTGAAGTGGGGTTTTTCTTTAGGGTAGCCTGCAGGATGCTCTCCAATCTGTTGCGTTTTTGCCCTAGCCACATGTGTTTTCCAGAGAGAATGTATTTTGGAACAGGAGAATACATTGACAACTGCTTCCCCTGTAAACATAAAGGAGAAATGGACACTAGAGAGGGCAACAGGATTCTTAAAGCCTGTCATTACCTTGCCTGACAAAACAGAAATAACACCCTATCCTTATCATAAAAAATATGCTCATGAAATCATGCAGTTGCGGTAGCCAGCTCTCAACACGAGGTGATGCTGACCTCATTGTGTTAGTTCCACGCTGGGATCATGAATGGTCTAAAATATAGTGCTAGCCTCTAACATATCTCGTACTAAGTCAACCAAATGTAGAGCTGGCTTGCTACGATATGTATCAAAATCAAAAGTGACATTTTCTCAAAGATACATTCTGGCTTTAAATCTGTGTTAAAATGTCTGTGCATGAGAACAGGCCCTTAAATGCAATGCTTGCCCCCTCTCTTCATTCTTTCTGAATCTGAGCTTGTCAAGGATTATAGTGTGCAACCTCTGCTGACAGTAGATAAATAACTGACAGTATTTTAGCAGAGTTGCTGGGTTCTCTGCAGAGTAATTTGTTTTCTCCTTTCTACCCAGTCTTTAATGTTTTGTTATAAACATCTATAGCAAGGCACGGTTAATAGAAATGACTTATAGAGAAAGACCTGTAAAAAATAGACTACATTGGCAATGCCTTTTTTTAAACTATTTTCTTTCCAAATATTATACAAATATTATAACATTGTACCAGGTTCCAACCTTTATGTAAATGTTGTCTTTATTATAATGGGCACAAAAGACACACTGCTGGAGGGACAGAAAAAACAAGTTTACAAGGCATTGAAAGAGAGCACTCTTGAGGCTGTGGTTATCAAACTCTTTGATCTCAAGACCCCTTCACACTCCTAAAAATTATTGGGGGACTTCCCTGGTGATGCAGTGGTTAAGAATCCGCCTGCCAATGCAGGGGACACAGGTTCGAGCCCTGGTCTGGGAAGATCCCACATGCCGCAGAGCAACTAAGCCCCTGCGCCACAACTACTGAGCCTGCGCTCTAGAGCCCGCGAGCCACAACTACTGAGGCTGCGTGCCACAACTACTGAAGCCCGCGTGCCTAGAGCCCGTGCTCCGCAACAAGAGAAGCCACTGCAATGAGAAGCCCGTGCACCGCAACTAAGAGTAGGCCCTGCTCACCGCAACTAGAGAAAGCCTGTGCACAGCAACAAAGACCCAACGCAGCCAAAAATGAATAAATAAATATATTTATTTATTAAAAAAAAAAATTATTGGGACACCAAAGAGTTTTTGTTTGTTGGGCTTAGACCAATTGATAGTTACTACATTAGATATTAAAACTGGGGAAAAAGTTTTAAAATCTACATTAAATCATTTAAAAGTAACAATAAAGAACCAAGTACATGTTAACATAAATAACATATTTTTAGGAAAATAACTATATTTTACAAAACAATAAAAAGTAGTGAGAAGAGTGACATTATTTTACATTTTATAAACCTGTAACATCTGTCTAAGTAGAAGAGAGCTGAATTCTCATATTTGATTAAATATTCAATCTGCTGCAATAGGCTGTTTTGGTGGAGGTTTATGAAGAAAATTCTGCCTCACAAAGAGAGATGGTAAAGGATAGAGCGTTTTAATGACCTATTCAGATTATTGTAGATATTCTTCTTTGCTACTACACCTGAACTTGACAAGTTGTGTCTCTTAAAGGTTAGTCTGAAACTACTCCATGATTCTTCATGCTCTGTTACTTGCTGTTTAAATGAATTTTGTAGCATCATGCATTGGTCACTTGGAAAATATAGGTTCACTGAATTATGCAGCTCTTCCAAATGTTGACCCAATTCCTTATTTCAAAGAATCACATTGTTAATATCACCACTGGTATCAGAGGAATTTTTGATTCTTGGGAAGTTGTCCAGCTCACGATGTAGATACAGTGTTTTCCAAAATTCTACTTTTCATTTAAAATTCTGCTTTTCAATTTGTTGAATTTGTCATTGCAACAAATATTATCAGTTGCTTACCTTGAAGTGACAGGTTTATATGGTTCATATTCGAGAAATGGCTACCAGACACCCACGTCTGATCGACAGTGGTTTGTCGGTCCATTGTTCTATTAAGTAAAATTGGTGTTTCATTTAAAAAGCAGCTAGTTTAGCTCACAACTCAATCATATAAATACTTTCCCTCAAGACAGCCATTGTACCTTGTGTATTTCCAGTTTTATCACACAGAATATTAAGTCTCTTGAAAGGATGAAATTTAATAAAATTAGCAACTTTAAAGCTTCTTCAAGGACATTTTAAAGTGAAACTGACGTTTTGTTTTACTGCAAACGCAGTTGGTTAAGAATACAGTGACTGCTAGTTCAGTTTAGTGCCATTGCCCTGACTCGTGCTAGGGCACCAGCAGTTTTACCCATCAGTGCTTTTTCACTATCAGGGCAATGTCAAGACAGTGAAAAAGGCAAATTACATCTTAGTAGTATTATGAAAATAACTTGACTTCGTGGACTCCATTAAAGGGTCTTGAATACCCCCAGGAATTCACAGACTACCCTTTGAGAACCACTGTCAAATGGAATTAATAATGATGTATGCAAAATATGTCTGCCATCAGTCATTGGAATTGCCTAATTTTTAGTTCTCATAGATGAATTTTTCTTGCCCTGAATGTTAATATACTAACATCTAGGTTCAGCAGTTGATAGCAAACAAGTGTTGATGATATATAAGAAAACTTTCTCAGACCAAACAGAATTTGTCTCAATGTGGGTTCAGGAGTTAGGAAGCCATAGGAGAGAGATCTTTTTTTTTTTTTTTTTTTTTTGCGCTACGCGGGCCTCTCACTGTTGTGGCTTCTCCCGTTGCGGAGCACAGGCTCCGGACGCACAGGCTCAGCGGCCATGGCTCACGGGCCCAGCCGCTCCGCGGCATGTGGGATGTTCCCGGACCGGGGCACGAACCCGTGTCCCCTGCATCGGCAGGCAGACTCTCAACCATTGCGCCGCCAGGGAAGCCCAGGAGAGAGATCTTTGATGTAAGAAATTCTGTTCTGATCTTAAAGCCTCTGTTAGTGCCTCATAACTGGGTGTGTTCTGGTTAAGAAAGGTGAGGTAGGAGTGGCCTGTGACTCAAGGTGAGGAGTTTGAAATTGTTAGTGTAGCAATAGTTATAAGTTCCACCATGACCTCATCACTTGGAAAGTAGGGAAATTGTCAGAGCTTTTCATTTAAAGCAAAATGACTTTTTATGAGTTCTATGATATTCGCAGTATTTTCCATAAAGTAATGATAAAACAAACTTATGCAAATTTGATAATGGTTAAGGATGTAAATTTGGAAAGGAAAAGACCCAGTCATTAAGAAATAAAAACAGATTTGAAGCATACTTAGGTAAATCTATAACATAGAAAGAATTTGACATACTATATTTTTAGTAACTTTGGTGATTTCTAACTGAAAACAAATCATTGATATAAAATGGAAAATGATGCTTTATTACTTGAGAGTAAAATAAATTATTATTATTATTATTTTTTTTTTTTTGTGGTACGTGGGCCTCTCACTGTTGTGGCCTCTCCCGTTGCGGAGCACAGGCTCCAGACGCGCAGGCTCAGCGGCCATGGCTCACGGGCCCAGCCGCTGCGCGGCATGTGGAATCTTCCCGGACCGGGGCACGAACCCGTGTCCCCTGCATCGGCAGGCGGACTCTCAACCACTGCGCCACCAGGGAAGACCAAAATAAATTATTTTTTTCATTATTTGACTCTCTGAGGTTTAAAAATACAGTTTTGCGAACAAAATTGATTGCTGCCTTCTCAGAGGATATGTGTTGGATGATTGGATGTTATGCTTTCCAGGCCAAAATAACTTATCTTGGTTTTCTTGTTGCTCAGATAGCTTTGGAAAAATTTGGTGAGTAGATTGTTTTAAATCTTTCAGGTTTTACTGGTCATTAGAATACTTAGAATAGAATACTTTTGATGAGCAGTCTTTAGGTGCCACAGCAGAATGTGAACAGAGAGACAAAGTGCTGGCTTTTGGAGACCAATGTTCTTTGTTCTATTTCCGTGTTATGTTTAAATCTGTTTTTCTAAGGGAGACATGATCCTCACAGAATTATAGTTCTGGAAAAGATGGTCATGTGGTCTGGCCATCTGCCTTTCAGCACACTCCACCAAAGATTCCTCAGACCTGTGAGAATCCATCTTACTTGTCCTGATCTCTAAAAAGATGATTCCATACATGCATTCCAGGAGCACTGTCGTTTCTCAGTTAAATACTCTTAATGTAAGGAATATCTGCCTTATAACTAATTATTGTAAGTAAGCTAATTTAAGATTGACTGGGAATAATGGGTAACTGCTCTTTGAAGGGAATCCTCTAACCAGTTCTGTATTTATCCATCAATTGGACAGTCAAAGCTCATGTGAATAATAAGGTTCTTTCTAGTTGATTACAGTTATTCCTAATTCAGTGATAAATTTTCTTAAGTTGTATGTCTTTACCTAGAGGTGTTTGTTTTGTTGTTGTCTGTTTTTGTCTTTAAAGAATTTCAAGTGAACTCTGGCATTTCAGAAACGAAAAACTCTCTAGAGAATTTTACTAGAATCTTTAAAAAGTTGTAATCAAATACCTGGCTTAAATGATTATGTGTTATATCACCAAATAGTTTTATTTTGTCTTCTAACATAGTACCATCAGATGTGTCTCTGGGAGCCTATTCCAGGATTTTTAATTAGTAGGAAAATAAATACCGGGAAATTCATGGCCAGAAAATAGCCTTACAAAATCCTCATTTATAATTTCCAAAATTCCATTCATAGGTCCCTTGCTAACTAAATTTCAAACCATTGAACATATGAAAAAGATAACAGATTCAACATTTAGTTTCTCATTGCCTCTTGGGCTGTTTTTAACTTTCTAACACAGTTTGTCAGCATAAAGAATTTCCACCTATAGTCATTACTGTCTAGGTGGTGTTATCTCTAGAATATCATAAACTAAAGCTCTTGTTACCATTTCCTGCCTAATAGGGTTAAAAAGTTCTCTAAACTTGACTCATTTCTTAAACATGCTAATTGCTGCACAAGATGCTGTTTGATTATGGTATGTTTATGACAGTTATCTTCATCTGCTCAAGGCTCATGTCTGCCTTTGCTTCTCTCTATCACAACTTTTTTGATCAGATCCTTATACCAGACATTTACTTAACACCACAGGTCAAGGGTGACTGAGTTATGAAGTAGATAGCTGGGTGATACAAATGTATGGATGGATGAGTGGGTGGGTGGATGGATGGATGGATGGATGGATGGATGGATAGGTAGGTGGGTAGGTAGATAATTTCTTTGTTACACATATTTGTGTCATGTATATGACTGTGTGTGTTTGTTTATTTCTTACATTAAATTAAATATATTTCTCCTTCCTAGTCACTAAACCTTTCTTCACATTATCCCAGCTGATGTGGCTTCTGTTCATTCAGCCCACTCTTTCCTCCCCCGTTCAGGAGTAATATCCCTCCTGTTGCTCTTCAGAGATGCCCTGAAATCCTCTGCCTTTTATGGACATCTGCCCTAATTTAAGTTCCCCTGATTGTGAATTTCCATGCAACAATGGCACTGTGCAATCCACTGCACCACATGAATGTGTAACAGAGCTTTGCACTTTTCACACTGCTTCCTAGCCTGACTCATTACATGTTGTAAATGATGTCATTTGTTTTAGATCCTAAGGTCCTCCAGGACAGAAACAGAAACTTGTTTGTTTGTTTATTTGTTTGGGGAGACCTTTTCAATGGCATCTAGCTAGGATACCTGGCATGTAGGAAACTTACTTGATGTTACTTAATGCTGATGTTGATGAATTAGAAGATGACTCTTTGATGATCGACTCTTTACTTGCTTAGTAAATCCAGTTGAGGACAAGTGTCTCATCCTGGGAAGAAAGAGTGAGAATATAAATGGATTAGATTAACTGAATGACACGTGGAGATGGTCATGAGATCAGCATCACTTTTACAAAGCATGCTTTCGTTTGTTTTTGGTTTGTTTTTTTTTAATGAAATGCCTTTATAGGAGTTGTAAATACAAATCCTTCAGGACTTTGTTAAGATGGAATAATTCATCTTAACAGAAGGGTAGTAGGAAAAGTGAAATGATGGCGTTTTGGAAGAAAGGTTCAAACTGGTCAAAACCAAAGTAATGTCTTACTTATCATTGAAAAATAAACCTGGAAGGAGAGATCCTTGTAGGTTATTTTTTTACCTACCCCTCTGTCATAATCCAGATGTGTAAATCATTTTTAAACAATCCATTGAAATTACTTTCTAAACTCCTGTTTACAGTCCCAAGTGAATGAGGTTCTATGGCTTTAGATTACCCAGACCAAGGTTGTGACCAGATTTTTATTTCTTTTTTTTTTTTAACTCAGTCACACCAAAGAATTCCAAGGTAGAATGGCAATAACTATTATAAATTATGTAAGGGTTTTTTTCTCTTGTATCATCTTTATTGGCTGTGCAACTAATTAGCTATTTCAGCACTATTCAGGCTAGCATCACTTGTTGGTTAAACAAAAGAAGGGGAAATTTCAGAACACAAAGAACCGAAATGTTTGAGATTTGTCCTTGCTTAGATGTGTACCTCAGAGTGCCTATCTCCTGTTGAAGGAAATAATTTATCGTGATCTTAGTCAAAAGCATTCCTCTCTTTGCTGTCCTTTTTTATTAATTTAGATATGTTTCTAAGATGAGAAGTGATGTTACTTCTAATTATGGTTACATGTAGTTAATTTCCTTCTTTTTTCCTAAGCTTGGTGTGAAAGGCAGTTTCCTCCAAAAGAGGGGCGGTAGTCGGGGGAGCTGGTTACCAGGAGGGGAGAATACTGATAGAGCTGATCTTCCTGTTGCCTTAGCAACAGATTTATTTATTAGGGATTGAAATGACATGAGTTAATATACCGCATACCTGCTGATCGGCAAACTCCCCTATTTCAGCTGCAGTTGACAATTAAGTCCTGGACAGCTACAGCCAGGGGTTAATGTTCCTCATTAGGAGAACTAGGTCATTACCGGGAAATCAAGGCACTTAAGGCAGCCTGGGTAAAATACAAAATTCAGCATCTAGATGAGCGAGGCTTTTTTATGTTAATTAACCTTATTTTCCTAGGTTTAAAAAAAATCTTATATGCACATGATAGTGGATCAATTAATTGAAAAAAAGAGCTAGTTTACTTATTCTGAGTTGTCTTCATTTCCTTTGCAAGGATTTCATTATTTTATGGAAAATTCTTATGTCTATATGATGAGTAAAAAGGGTATTAAAATTAAGAAGGGAATCATCATGGAAATCAGCTTTACCACAAGGGAATGAGCAAATAAAAGCCTTGGAAATGAAAATAAATAAGCTTTGCTAATAATACCTCACCTAAGGAGCAGAATATAAGCCCATCAGAGCTGGGAGATATTTAGAGGTACTTCTTTGCTTCTTTATTAAGCAGTTACATAGTTATTTGACCTTCAGAAACTGAAACTTTGGAAAAGTGATTCCAAGTGGTTTGTAAACGTTCTATTTGCAGAAAGCCGTATAGCAGTTTAACAAACAATAACTTTCCAGTTCATAATTGGCTGTTTTTAATACCAATAAAATAAGATACATTAGTTAAAAGCTTTTATTAAAATGTCTGAGTGGGTGTTTTTTTCACTTGATAAGTTGATAAATAATGTATCAAGCCCCTTCTGAAAGCTTTGTTTTCTTATTTCTTTAAAGAGCCTTTACATTGAAAGGGGAGTATTTACAGAATAGAAAAAGATTTATTGCCCAGAATCCTATTTTATCTTCATTACTGTACTGCCTCCATTGAAATCACTTCTTTCCAGTTCTTTGACTTCTGGTAACTTTCTCTGTGGGACATAAACAAAAGCCAAAAGGTGCACTTACCATCAATATCCCCTAAAATACTGTCCCTTCAACATCAAAATCACTTTGTTTCTCCTCCCTCTAACCATATACTATAAACTGTCCTTATTAATGTGAAAATAATTGATTGACTTCCAGAAACTTAGTTTAGAACTTTTGTTGGCATTTCTCCTCCCGTCCGAAAAAAATGTACATCTCTCCTTTAATTGATTATCTCTCTGTGATTCAGCGTATATTTTCATCTCCTCCTCCAAATTGTTTTCCTATTATATAAGTGAAACTGGTCCCACAGATACTTCTTTAGAAAATACCATTCTAGTAAACCTTTGTTAGGAGCATGTAGATTGCCACTTATCGTCTGATTTAGCATAAAATTTCTGCTTTAGGTGTCACCTCTCAAGGCTGAAATTAGACAGGATCCTTACACAACTGCCTCTTTTCACCTGCCCTGGCTGATCCTTGGTTTTAACAAGAACTCTTCTAAAGGAGAAATTTTTTCCTCAGTTTCAGAATTGCCACCCGAGAGCCAGAGTTCTAGAATAAGGCAGTATGGAAGAGACTTGTTAACTTTTCGCCAACGTGTCTTTGTCTTTTTCTTGGGGACACAATTGGGCCACATTTTCTAGCTTCCACCGCAGTTTGGTGTGGCTGCGTGACTGGTGTTAGGCAGTAAATGTAAGCAGAAGTGATGTGGACCGCTTCCAGG
Source organism: Globicephala melas (assembly GCF_963455315.2). NCBI lineage: Eukaryota > Metazoa > Chordata > Mammalia > Artiodactyla > Delphinidae > Globicephala > Globicephala melas. Next base: position 85,726,515 of record NC_083320.1, read on the forward strand.
CCTGGGCTGTAAAAATGTCCCACCAACATTCCACCACATTCTCTCTCCCTTTGAGGGGGCAGACACGGAAGGCACTTCTTAAAGATGACAGTGCCTCTTTCAACTTGGGTCGTTGGATTGACCCCCAATGAAGAGGGCTGCCCTTTGATCTGCCCACCTGCCAACTACTCTGACATGCACCATTATACATTTTTTAATCCATATCCTTTAGTGCAGCCACCCTACCTGAATGAATGCAGACAGCCATTACAGTAATCTAGGTAAATGTGGTGGTTTCCCTAGGGTAGTGGCAATGGATGTTGTAAGAAGGAATCAGGATATATTTTAAAGATTTTGGCCTAAGTGGATAAACGCAGGTACTGTTTGCTGAGGTGGAGAACACTTGGGGAGGGTAAGGTTTAGAAAGTTTTCATTTGAACGTACTGAGTGAGAGGTATCTTTTAGACATGCAAGGGGAGGTTTCAAGTTGGAAGCTAGAAATACAAGTCTTTTATTCAGATGAGCAGTCAGGACTGAAGATAGAAATGTGGCTGTTATCAGCATGATATGTTCGATTCCCATAAAACATTTTAAAAATATGTTGGATTTTAAGTCTTATAAATTACTTTTTTTTTTTTTTTTTTTTTTGCTGTACGCGGGCCTCTCACTGTTGTGGCCTCTCCCATTGCGGAGCACAGGCTCCAGACGCGCAGGCTTAGCGGCCATGGCTCACGGGCCCAGCCGCTCCGCGGCATGTGGGATCTTCTCAGACCGGGGCACAAACCCGCGTCCCCTGCATCGGCAGGCGGACTCTCAACCACTGCGCCACCAGGGAAGCCCCATAGATTACATTTTTAAGTTTTCTGATTTTAAACGTTGAATTCATCCTGATTCTGTGGACAGCGGTTGTAGCCTAGTGATAGTTACAGCATAGTAAAGTCTGGTCTTTCTACAAGTCCTGGTGTCACAGTTACCAGCTTTGGCTCTTCAGACAAGTTATCTACTCTCTAACTTCAGTTTTCTTCTTTATATGATGAGAATAATGTTGAGTACATTATAGGATTGTTCTGAGGATTAAAGAATATGATATATGTAAATGAGTTATCACAGTTTCTGCTAGAGAATAAGCACTTAATAACCATTAGCTATTATTATTACTAAATAATACAGAGTACTTCACTCCCTCACATAGAATTGTCACTTTTGCCCACCATCTCTTATTGGTCAAAATCAATTTTTTCTTAACTCCCTGGAAAAAGAAAAGAAAAGAAACAGCTAAATAAAGTTGTCTTTTTTTGTCTTCATTTTCAGCCTACCCAAAACAAGTACATACTGTACAGAAAAATGGAATTAAGCTACAGAGCAAACACTTCTAAGGAGCAGCATCTGCCTTGTAAATGAAGTTTATAAAAGGCTACCAAATGTCCCTTCACATTTTTATGATTGTTAGGGTATTACTAAACCTGGATGGAAAAATGTTTTTTGAGGCTCTTACATCAAGCCCCCAAGGTGTCAATATCACAAATTATTTCCGTTTTTTACAAGATGGCTGCCATGAGCCTTCACTTAGGAATGGCAGTGCTGTTTGAGCAGGACTTACATAGTTTTAAAGGTATGATTTGCTAAAAGGCACTTTCTACCTTTATAATTGTCAAATTTTACACATTTTTCTTAAAAAAACAGCTTTAATGGGCTATAACATATATCACAAAATTCATCCATTTTAAATAATACAACTTAAAGAGTTTTAATCAATTTACAGAGTTCCATAACCATCACCATAATCCAATTTTAGAACATTTTTATCACCCCAGAAAGAATCCTCATGCCCCTTTGCAATCACTCTCTGTTCCCACCCTGACTCCAGGAAACTACTGATCTGCTTCCTCTCTCTGCAGATTTTTCTTTTCTGGACATTTCATATACATGGAATCATAAACTGTGTGGTCTTTTGCATATGCTTTCTTTCACTTAAGTCAGTGTTCTTGAGGTTTGTCCATGTTGTAACAGGTATCAGTAGTCTGTTCCTTTCTAAGGCTGAGTAATATTCCATTGTATGGGTATAACACATTTTGTTTATTCATTTATCATTTAATAGACATTTTGACTCTTTCCACTTTTTTGATTATTGTGAATAATGCTCCTATGAACATTTTCATAAAGTCTTTGTCTACACATATGTTTTCATTTTCCTTGGGTAGATACCTAGGGGTGGAATTACTAAGTTGTCTGATAAATTTACATTTAACTTTTTAAGAAACAAGCAGATCACATTTAAGGATAACACCTATTAACTCTTCCTCCTTAGATTCATTCAGTCATTTAAAAATGTTTTTGAACTTTTTCTAAAACCAGCCACTGTACTAAGCACTAGATATAGTCAACTCTTGATTATCCTCTGTCATTGGAATGAAATGTAGGCTGAACGTTTAAAATCTCCTCATTATTCATTAACCTAATGCTGGGCATTCTTTCAGGTGTCTTCAGCAAAAAGTCTCTGATCCTAATGGGTCAGAGCAGGTATGTGATAGGTTGCTACCGGGAATCCAAGAAGAAAGGCATAATCCTCTGCTCGCTAAAAGTCCAGAGTCTAGGAAGGGAGACAGATGCAGAATGCCTGCATAGATCTCCGTGTCCCTGCCATTTTCTAAAAGGTAACATGCTGAAATTCTGACTCCTGCTTTTTTCCCCTAAGTTATTTTACACTCATTTATGAATGGTACATTAATGACCCTTACATGCAGCTCCAAATGGTTGTCTTGTTTGATTCCTCTTCATTTAACTCTCTATTAGTTCTCGATGGCTACCATAACAAAATACCACAACACTGACAGCTTAAAACAAGAGAAATCTACTCTGTCACAGTTCTGGAGGCCAGAAGTGAAAAATTGGTATCACTGGGCTAAAATCTGGATGTTAGCAGAGCTTGACTCCCTCTGGAGGGTCTAAGGAAGAAGCCTCCTTCCCTCTTCCTTACATCTTCCAGCCTCTAATGGCCACCAGCAATCCTTAGTCTTAGTCTCCATTCTCTGTCTCTGGGGTCACACTGCGTTCTCCTCTTCTGTCTGTATCAAATCTCCCTTTGCCTCCCTCTTATGGTGACATATGTGATTGCATTTAGGGCCCACCCAGATATTCCAGGATAATCTCCCTATCTCAACATCCTTGACTTAATCACATCTGCAAAGTCCTTTTTTGCCAAATAAGGTAACATTCACAAGTTTCAAGGGTCAGAATGTGGAGATCTCTTGGGGGGCCATTATTCAACCTAACAAAAGCTTCATATGCAATCAGTATGAAGTTGTTCATTCATTCATTCAATACTTCTTGAGCATATAGTACATGCCAGGCAGTGAAATAAGCACTGAGGATATAACTGTAAGGAAAAATTCTCACATATAGTCCTTGCCTGCTTGGGGCTTCAATAGCCATTAATCAAATAAAATTTCCCTGAGATAAGCATTACAAAGGAGAAATGGAAAGACAGAATGATATGTAACTTTTTTGTAAACATGTTACACATTTATTATAAATACTTCAAATAATAAAGAAATGTACAAATGAGGAAGTTTTGAAAACCTCACTGAAAAAATCTGCCATATAAAAGTAATTGCCATTCTTGATGTTTCTTTCATTCCATATTCCTGTCTACTAATTTTTGATTTTTTCAATAATTACCATAGTGATTTTAATATACAAACTTACCCATACATTTACCTCTTTCCTTGCCTCTTATTCCCTCTTGCATATTAGACCTTTCCTTCTGCCCAAAGAATTGCTTTTAGTGAGTGCTCATGGCAAACTCATCTGAAATTATCTTTTATTTCTCTCTTGTTCTTTAAGAATATCTTTTCTGAGTATACAATTCTAGGTTAAGATTACATTCTTTCGGATTTATTTTGCTATCAAGAAGTTGCTTAATCGGACTTTAATCTCTAGCTACTTTAAAGATCTTGTCTTTGTCTTTGGTGTGCTTCACTTTCACATATGTGTAGGAATGGATTTCTTTCTTAAGCTTACTTGGGATTTGTTAACAGTTTTTAACTCTTTGAATTGATGTCTTTCATCACTTCTAGAAAATATCCACTATTATATCTACAAATATTGCCTCTGCCTCATTCTCTCTCTCTCTCTTTTTTTTAGTATTCTGTGTCTTGATTTTTCTGACCATCTCTTATTTCTTACCCTTTCTTTCATGTTTCCCATGTCTTTTTATTCTGGATCCTGGATATTTTCTTTGGGTTTATCTTTGAGTTTACTAATTCTCCCTTAATTTCAATCATTATATTTTACATCACTCAAACTTCTTTTTGTTAATTTTTCAATACTGCTTGGTCATTTTTAAAGTCCCCTGCTCTTCATATATTTAATCTCTTGTTTCTTTAAACACTTCAAACATACAACTTTTATATTCCATGTTTGATAATTCCAATATCTGAAACCTTTGTGGGTCTGCTGTCTTTTTTCTCTTTGATCATGGTGCCTTGTTTCCTATATGTTTTTGATTTTTGACTGTGAAGCCATATTTTTCAGAACTTTAGCAAAGGGAATTCTTTGAAGATTGCCCAAGTTGTATCTGGATTTCTCCAGAGGGGATGTGTGTTGCCTCTAGTACTACTTCAAACTAAATTCTCATTTAAGGTTGTTTGTTTTTTAGACCATTCAGGTAGCTTGATGTCAGGTTTCAGACTTATTTCAAGGCCGATGTGAAATTTGTAAGGGAAATTTTACTACTCTGTAACAGCAGCATATCTCTTCACAATAGCTCTCCCGTGGATGCTTTCCTTTCCATCTTACTGCTGTACCATACCCCTGGTTCAATCCTTGGTAATGTAAACCTAGACTATCATAATAACCTTATTTTCTCTTCTCTGACCTTAGCACCCTCCAGTTCAAAGTGGGGTAAATATCCCAACCTTCTTCATGTCATTTTGCTCAGAGACCTTCTGTGGCTTTCACTTACCACATCATTGATCTCAGCATTGGCTGCCCATTAAAATGAGGAGTTTTGGGGGTTTTTGTTTTGTTTTTTTAATTAAGAATGCCTGTTCCCCTCATACCAATTAAACCTGAATTTCTGAGAGTGGGAACCTTGCGTCAATTTTTTTTTTTTTTTAAGCATCCCAGTCAACTCTGATGTGTAGCCAAGATTGAGAAGTACTAGTCTGCAGAAATTTTTTTTTGAAAAAGGAATTGCCTTAATCCAGCAGTTATGACCTTATAGGATGGTGGTGCTCAACCCTGCCTGCACGTAAGACAATACTCAAGTGCAAGCCCCACCCTGAGGGATTCTGATTCAGTTGGTCTGAGATGGAGCCCAGGTATTGGTGTTTTTAGTAGTTCCTAAGATTTGCAATGTGCCAGATTGAGAACCACTGCTCTTGGATGACAAAGTCACAGGCTTACAGCCACCAAGCTGGTAGCATTAATGAGTAAAAAAGGCTAGCTGGGAACTGTGAAGGCTGGAGGGCACCACCCCTCCAGAAGGTGCAGGCAGCCCTCAGCTCTTACTGATGGCAAAACATGGCCACCACTTAGCAAGCCTGCTCTATGTACAGCCCCATCTCACTTCTCCAGTCAAATCTTAAGAGTACTTGAAAAATAAGCAAATATACTCTCTGTTTATGAGTATGTGTATATACACACTCCTCCAGCCAGGAATTAGGGAGTATGTTCATTCACCTTGCTTTTTCCCCAGCTCAGTGCTTTTGCTCCTGTTCTATTCCTTAACTTCAATGCTGTCCTTTCTCCTCCATATCTGTTTAAATCATCACCATCTTCTAAGGGTCAGTTCAGGTTTTCTCTGACCTGACAATGGAGAGCTGATGACTGAAGGAAACGGGTGTTTTGGGAGGGGCGTGTTCCCTTTTGTCTTACATAAACCACTCTCCTTGGGGCTCTATTTATCTTGCACATGCTTTGGAACTTAAATAAAACAAAGCTTTATATGGTTAAGCTTATTGGTGTTTTAGCTTTATGATTACCACCAGATAGTTTTATAAATGGATATTTATTACATTAAGAAATCTATCGGACTTCCCTGGTGGCGCAGTGGTTGAGAGTCCGCCTGCCGATGCAGGGGACACGGGCTTGTGCCCCGGTCTGGGAAGATCCCACATGCCGCCAAGCGGCTGGGCCCGTGAGCCATGGCTGGGCCTGCGCGTCCGGAGCCTGTGCTCCGCGCAGTGAGAGGCCTGCGTACCGCAAACAAACAACAAAAAAAGAAATCTACCATAGGGACTTCCCTGGTGGTCCAGTGGTTAAGATTCTGTGCTCCCAGTGCAGGGGTCATAGGTTCCATCCCTGGTCGGCAGACTAAGATCCCACATGCCGCATGGTGTGGCCAAACAAAATTTAAAAAAATTTAAAAAAAATGTTGAGCATTCTTTATATAATATAGTAGACAGATACTAGAAACTAAGAGTTCTTAACATGTGGATTAGTTAGGTAAGGATTAAAAAGCACAAAGACTGAATAAAAGGTATTTTTAATAGATAAAGTGAATAAGAGGTAAGGAAAAATAAAAACAGAATATCTCAAAATCTGATTTATGCTGGGGAAAGATGAGTCGATAGGAATGTCTTAGGTAAAATAACAGCAAAAACAAGCCCCATTCATTCCTTAAGCTAAAATGTTTATGTGCAAGGCATTTATTTAAAAAATATATTACATACAAACTACTATGTATAAAATAAATAAGATACAAGGATGTAATGTACAGCACAGGGAATATAGCCAATATTTTATAATAACTTTCAATGGAGTGTCATCTATAAAAATGTTGACTCACTGTGTCGTACACCTGAAAGTAATATAATACTGTAAATCAACTATACTTGAATAAAAAAATAACAAAAATACATATTACAATAATATTGCCCTTTTAGATGAAAGAACTTAAATTTGTAATTTAGCCATTTGTAAAAGAGCCATGTTAAATGAACTTGAACTATAGTCCTAAGTAAAAGGAATCCAAGATATAACGATTCCCTCATTGATTTATTTAAACATTCAGTACATATTTACAAGGGGCAAGGAAGTTGGCATCCCCAGTGTCCACGTACACCAGGTTGTAATTTGTGAGCACAGACTGCCTGGTTCGAATCCCAGGTCTGCCCTTTACCACTGGGCCACTTTGGGAACTTGCAAAGCGTCAGTTTCTTAGTCTATAAATTATGTGGAAGAATGTTACCTACCTCACAGAGTTGTTGTGAGGAGGCAGTGATTTTATCCATCCAGTGGTCTTAGAATAGTTCCTGATCCATATAAGGGCTGTATAAGTTTATGCTCTTATTATTAATCTTTGCTTCCCAATAACTCAACTCTGTTACCTCAGGATTCTCTCAGTGGATTTATGATAATTCAGTAAAATTTAAGTTCTCCCTTCTTTCTCCTTCACGTAGCACTTAAGTTCTAAGGATGCTTAGGAACGTCAGGGGAGAAAGCTTGGTCTCAATGGGCACATGGCCACATTGGCATCCTTTGAAAGGAATATTGTCCTGTCTGGTTCTTGGTGATCACCTCACAGAGCTGGCGTCTAGTACGTTCAGTTCCCATCTGCCTGTGTGCACTGAGTTGTTCACCCTGTGTGCACTGCAGGGGCCTCTCAGTGTAACGCAGTGCCACCTGTGTCCCGCTGGCCGTCTGGAAACTTCTTTCTCTTACTCAGGGTTTTTGGAATTTTTGGTTGCTCTCCCATTCCACTTCTGGACCTCAGAAAACCCAGCAAATGTCCTTGTAGTCTTCCCGGACCCAGGCTGTTTATTTTCCTCAGTTGATCCTATGTCGTGCTGGCCACAGGAGCTGCTGCAAAGCTGCTGGTTTCTAGAGGAAAAGGCACAAGACCAGGGTCACTCTCCCAACAAACAGGCTCTCTGCCACCCTGTTTACCCCAGCTTTCAGCCCTGGAATCCACTCAACATTGTCTCTGTTCTCTCCAACTTGCCTCCCTTAGCCCATCCTTAGATTTTTGGGCTGGGGACCTGGGGGCTGGCAGTGTAGGGAGAGTGTTGAGAGAAACCTACTTAGTATTATTCTCCAAAATTATTGATTAGACCTCAGCCTCAGAATTTTGATGTGGAAATCAAGAATTCACCATTGTTTGCCTTCTCTCTGCATTTCTGCCTAATAACCCTACCTTAAGGGCAAAGACTAGAACATCCTTGTTGCGGGAGGGTGGGGGGTGGGGAGGAGCGGATTTGCAAAGTAGGAAATACCGAGGGAGGAAGCCTATTAAGCACATTGATTAATACTTCAAATATTATCCTTCTACACATGTATTGATAGGGCTTCTTTTGAGACCCCCTGCCTCAAGAGCTCCCAGATAATTGCATTACAACATAATAAGTGAAAACCCAAAAGAGGAAGCAACTAATTTTGCCTGGAAAATTCAGGCAACGCTTCACCGAGGAAGTAAGGATAATTGAAAGAGGAATTCCGTTAGACACAGCTCCTGACCCACATGTGTTGCAAGGAAGAACACTGAACTAAACTGGATGTGAACTTGAACTCAGGGAGCCAGAAAGACTCAACCAGAACTGGCCATAGTGCTTTTCTTCTTGTGTCCATTTGTAAGTCTACATTGGGGCGAACGGTCTGGTGGACACGATCCCTCCATCCCTCCATCCCTTGTGTATGGGGCTGCCCCCAGGGCTAGAATGAAGTTGGTGGATAGCAGCTTGACACCCGCAGTCCTACCTGAGGTCCTAGAAAGCTCTGGTCTTCTCTTGTGTCAGAGCCCAGAACTTCTAAACTGGAGGCTATTTTATTTTACTTTACTTGCATATTATATTGTATTTTTTTCAAGTATTTTTTAAATTAATTTTTATTGAAGTATAGTTGCTTTACAATGTTGTGTTAGTTTCTTGCTGTACAGCAAAGTGAATCAGTTATACATATACACATATCCACTCTTTTTAAGATTTCCTTCCCATTTATGTCACCACAGAGCACTGAGTAGAGTTCCCTGTACTATACAATAGGTTCTCATTAGTTATCTATTTTATACATAGCAGTGTATATATGTCAATCCCAGTCTCCCAATTCATCCCACACTCCCCTTCCCCCTTGGTAACCATAAGTTTGTTCTCTACATCTGTGACTTTATTTCTGCTTTGCAAATAAGTTCATTTCTACCATTTTTCTAGATTCCACGTGTAAGCGATATCATACGATATTTGTTTTTCACTTTCTGGCTTATTTCACTCTGTGTGACAGTCTCTAGGTCCATACGCGTCTCTGCAAATGGCACTATTTCATTCCTTTTTATGGCTGAGTAGTATTCCATTGTATACATGCACCACATCTTCTTTATCCGTTCCTCTGTCGATGGACATTTAAGTTTCGAGGCCATTTTAAAAGCTTTACCTGTTGCAGACCTACTCCTTATTTTAGGAGCCGGCCTCCAGCCAATGTGAAATGGGTAAGTTTTTCCATGGCAGGCACGCCCTATCTTACTTTTGTGTGCTATTTACCCTCCTCCTAGCATGAGCCATTTAGCTCTCACCTAGGCATCCCAAATTTCCTTTTGTTTTTTGCTATTTCACACAATTCTAACCTTCCCTATGTGTTCTTCACATTTCAAAATCTCGTCTTCTTGACCTTCCTGCTTTAACCATCGAGTTTACATACTCTTAGTAATCTGTTTCAATATATTAATCCTCAAAGAATACAAAATACACACATATAATTTTAAATTAAATCCCACTAACGTGTACATACTTGCTAATATCTTGATGTCTTATCTCCTCAGGGATATTTGTGTTTTAAAGAGGTTACTTGTATACCTACTTCTCCAAAATGAAACACAAAAGGGAATTTTTGCTTATTCATCCAACCATCCAGCCATCAAATAATATTTAGTACCAACCTTCTGTGAACAGGTACTTTGTTAAAACTGTACAACCAAGATATGTCAAAGGCTCCAGGCTTAGGGAACTTCAGGCGTTAACAGTCACAGATGAGCTTTGTGGACAATGGACTTTCCTTCTTATCTCTCAGATCACAGCACAGGGGAACAGGCTCTCTCCTTGACTGGAACTTAGACTCCTTGAGGGTTGGGTCTCCTGTTCTCTTTAGTCATACTTGCATCCCAGTGCCTTGTGTAAATTCTGTCTGGCACGCAGAGGTGCCTAGTTCGCCTTCATCGAATAAATTCCTGACTTCGGCGACAAGGATATTCTTCTCCTAAGGCCAAAAACTTACACTAGATGAGAGATTTTTTGTTGTTCTGAATTTTTATACTTTAAATAATACACTTGGACCCTAGAACCAACCACAGTGTTTTGTTATGTATCATTTTGAATATAAAGCTGGTCTGCTTGGCATTCTTCCTAAAGGTAATTGATATTCAAGTAAAGAAAAGACCCCTTTATAACCTTTCCTTGGTGGGTTTTATATTGCAAGTCCAATTTACAGATGAAGACACCTAAGAGGCATTTATTACATATCTGTCCTGTAAATGCATCAAAGACATAAAACCACTGACTTCTTTCTTTGACTTGAATGGTTAAAATTGTCCATCATTTTAATACTTCTGAAATCTAAAATATACTAATATATAAGTTAACTTTTAAGTTTAAATAACTGTGAAAAAATATTAAAATGTAATCATATAAAGCCAAATTAGAATATTGAAGAAACTCTGTGCAAAAAATTGAAAAATGAATTCTTTAATTTTGATCTCAAATACATACTGCTCTCGAGAATATGGGTGAACTTTTTCCTAAATGAAAATATTGTCATAACTGAATATACACATACTACTGAATCTTTGGGTAAGTTCTCATTTGGAAAGTATGATACAGATTTCATTTTTAAAAAATGAAGTCCATAAAATCTGAGTCTAAAACAGAAGAAACAGGTTTTTTAATGTTACCTTTTTAAAAGATTACCTTTATTTTAGGATGTTCATGGGAAATTCAACTTCCAGTGCCATTCTAATACATAAAAAATGAATGTCAGGAAAAAAATTGTTTCATGTACCAGCCAATGTATTTCTGTAATCCTCCCAGAAAAGATGATTGTCAAACAGACTACTTCTTGCAAAAATGCCTTCTCTGTCTCATCTCTTACTTAGCACTTTATCCTCTGCTTCTCAAGACTGAACCGGGCTCAGGAAACCCTTAGCACCAGCAGCCCACAAGCCCTGTTGACGTTTTGTAAAGGAGGAATTTTGGTCTTGCACTCACAGCACACTCTTCACCTTGGAGGAGCGCCTTCTGCCAGCTGTCCCTGAGAATCAGAGGATATCCTCCATTTCACTTCCACCTGTCTGCCTTTTTGATCCTCATTATTTTTGGCAGCTTCTCCATCTATTGTGTGGTTCGGGGGGCTGATGTCTTATTGTTGTGGAAGATTACATTTGCACTCTATTTCCAGTTCTCCTTGTTGCCTTTGGGTAATGTCCAAGTGGAGAAGGGGGGGAATGACAATTGACTCCCCTGATCTCAGTTGTAATTATTTAGGAAAGTGATTTGATATGATGTTATAATAGTTCTTGGAAGGAATGATGAGCATCTGAACTATATCAAGAAAGGAGAGGGCTTCCCTGGTGGCACAGTGGTTGAGAGTCCGCCTGCCGATGCAGGGGACACGGGTTCGTGCCCCTGTCCGGGAAGATCCCACATGCCGCGGAGCGGCTGGGCCCGTGAGCCATGGCCGCTGAGCCTGCGCGTCCGGAGCCTGTGCTCCGCAACGGGAGAGGCCACAACAGTGAGAGGCCCACGTACTGGGAAAAAAAAAGAAAGGAGAAACATACTTGGGTGGTAATAAGGAGTTGGTTCGGGAATTGATTGTTGACATGAGGGTGTCTGGGCTAATTGTGGATTGGGTGATGAGACTAATGGTGGCACTTGACAGAATTAGGGATACAGTCTGAGAAGAAAAATTCATTTAAGGACGTGTGTGCCTTTATACACAAACACAAGCTGCTTTAAATCACGTTTGTAACTCTATGAAAAGCTCAATAATGGCACATTCCACTTATACTATAAATTAACTGATTGTAAAGTATAGCAAACTTTATTTTTTGCCCAATTATGGTGGCTATCAAACTCAATAGAATATTCTTAAATTCCCAGTTCTGTAAATGAAGAATAAAACAATGATGATTACAATAATTATTATTACAATCATTATAACAACCACCATCCTTTATAGTGTATTTTCTGTTTGCCAGGCACCGAAAATTGTTTCATATACATCATCTCAGTTAATCCCCTCAACAGCTCTTTGAACTGAGTGTTATTAGCCAGATTGTTACAGATGAGGAAATTAAATCTCAGACAGGTTTAGTAATTTGCCCTGGATTACAGCTACTAAATGTCAGAACTAGGATTTTATCCCTCCTTTCGCTAGGCTGTATCATCCATGTAAACTTAAACTATTTTACATCATTTATTCTGATAAAACACACCATTAGAACTATAGTTATAGACGAATTGATTATTATTAGCTTTCAATAAGCATCTTCTTTTTTGGGGGGTTTACATACACCTCTAAAGCAAACTATTTAGTCAAAAAGATCTCTCACCAAATACACTATCTAACATACTCGACTCTTCTTTGTTATCCATTCTTTACCAGAAATAAATTTTCCTGATACCTCCTAGTAATAAGTAGATTTAATTAATTAAGACTTTGGTTCATGAGGCTTCTCATTCTGAAGAACCATTTCTTGAGCATTATAGTTAATTTATAGCATGCGATGCTATTACAATATTCAGAATCTTTTATCCTTTTCCATATGAATGATTAGTCTATCTTTGGTACCTAATGTGAGTAGTTCTTAATACCTTTAAATAATAAGCCAAAAAGACTGGGTAATGAAATTTGGGGATGAACTTTTTTCTTTTATGTTATTGTGAAAGGGACTAAGTAGAATAATACAGATTTATTTCATTTACGAGAATGTAGGAGAAGAGAGGAGATACATAATTAATACTGTTTATAAAATGAAAAAATGCAACATATGTAGTAACAAGAACACGTCATTTTGAGCAGGTCTTTATAGAACAGACATCCCATACTGTGTTCCTCCTTTTCCACAGTCATTGCCATGACAATCTGGTATGCTTAGCAGTTGCTGCTTAGTAAGGGAGATGTCTCTTCTAGGAGATCTCTGTGTCAGCCAAAAAAACACAGCAGTCTCATTTGGGTCTAGAAATAAGATGAAATACATAAAATGAACAGAATTCTAGCATTTTTCTTCCCATTGAAAGGATTTTTTATGAGTCACTCTGCCCATTTCTACTTTAACATTTTTTTAAATCAGAAGGAAGTTTTGGAGCAGAATTTTCTCTTCAAATTAAGATTCTTTCCCATATGATTGAAGACCTTGTCATTTCTAGATGTGACAAAATGTCCACAACTGAATATGAAAACCTGTTATTAAGAATTGAAATTCATTTGGATGAAAGGCATCTAATAATCCAGGCCATGTTTAATTGTCCATTAAAAAAAAAAAAACATGATCCTTCATGTCATTTCATAGACCTATCCTACTGTAATCTAAAAAATATAACCGTCTCTATTCAGCCACGACAGAGCTATTATTCACTCACTCCAAAATCATATTTTGAGTGCCCACCAACTTCTGGAGTCAAAGGATTTCACTGTTGTGGTAGGGATTTCAGATGAATTATAAGAGGACAACATACAAATAAATATGAAATAATGTAAAAGAACACATTCATGGAATCATCAGTAACTTGAGAATGTTCTTGCAGGGATTCAGAGTGAGATGGGATCTCACAGGGATGACTACTAGTAACAATAAACTCAAAGTTAGTGAAAGAGGCAATGGGCAAAGAGTGGCCGAGAGGAGGGGAGAATGTGTCCCAGACTCAGGAATTATAGACACAAGAGCTGTGGATGGAAAACAGCACAGAGACAGGAAGAGGATGAGAATGAATATGAATATCAACACTCATTTGAGGGAATGAGTTGATTGAAATATTTGAATGTTGGATAGGGTGGCTTAATTTCAATTTAGTGGGTTTTTAGTATGCATTTCAGAGAAGAAATATGTAAGGAAAATCACATAGAAGAGGATAATGTAAGAGTTTTTCTGGAAGCTGAATTGGCAGAGGGAGAGTCTGAAGCTCAGTGGTGTTGTCAGGGTATGAGGGGATAACATTGTACTATAGAAATGGAAATTATCAAGCAATCTTAAATTATGTAGGAGAAAATAGTAAGGCTGGTAATGAGTTTATTAGCAGGACAACTTAGAAGCAGCCTCCTTGTGTTCAGAATGTGTCAGGCTTGAGTCCTGGAATATTGGGAGGATGAGGATGTGTCGGTACCAGAGAGGAGCTAGGTCATTAATGCTGTGTTCGACAATGCACCAGCTTAGTTTTTAAGTATTATAGATGAGTTGTCATTGGAAGAGCCGAGTGAAGACTCTGTGTATTCACCTCATTATATAAATAGTAAAAAAAATAATTTATAATAGGTGGGGATAAAAAGATTAGATTCATGAGAGGTGAGCTAGATTTGGAGTGTCAGTTCAGAATAATAACTTTTTAAACTGTATGCCAGGCCTAATTCTACACATGGAGAATACAGGGTAAACAAAGGCATGAGCTCTGCCCTCATGGAACTTACAACATAGAATGAGTAGGTGACACTTTGAAAGTGGAATAGTTCCAAAAGGCAGGTAAACATTGTAGGACAGGGGAAATAGATCTTTGTTAGAGATTTGAGATGGCTGCATTTGCAGGGTAGGAGGATAAAACAAGAATGAATAAGGATTCTACAAAAGAGAAATCTTAATGTTATAAAAAGAACCAGATGTCACTTTAAGTATTGTTTGAAACATCAGTAAGTTGGAACCAACTTAAATGTCCAGTAGTAGGAGGATTTACTTTAAATTATGAAATATTAGGTAAACATTGTTAAATGAGATATCTATATGCACTGATGTAGATAGATGTCTATGATGTATTTAATGAAAGTGGAAAGTGCAGAATGACTGATCATGATCTCGTATTTATAAAGTAAGGAAAGTGTATAAAAATACGCTCACACAAATATATATTTGTGCATGTGCATAGAAATAGATCAGGAAGCCTACTCACCAAACAGTTGTTAGTAGTGGTTACATATGAGGAGTAGAATCAGGAAGGGTAAGAAATAGGGGCTTTCAGTGCATACTTCATATATTTCAGAATTATTTTTATTTTATTACATTGAGCATGCATTTTCTTCATTGAAATTTGTATTGGAATCATTGTAGATTCACATACAGTTGTAAGAAATCGTACAGAGTCCCCTCCTGGAACGGCGATGTTACAAAATGTTGAGTCTTCTGTTCCTGTCCCACAGGTCCCTGAGGTTCGGTTCTTTCTTATTTTATATTTTTGTCTATTTTCTCTCTTGTTCACAGTGAGTAAATTCTGTTCACCTCAAGAACACTGATTCTATTCTCTGCAGTATCCTTTCTACTATTGAGCCCATCCAGTGAGTTTTTAAATTTCTATTCTTGTATTCTCGGTACTGTTATTTCCATCTGACAGATGCTGAGATTAAGCACGGGAAAACCTGACTGTAAGCTTCCTGGCAGTCAGGGTAAAACAGGAAACAAAAATCATGCATCTTCCTATACGAGAAGTAAAAACACAACAATTCTCAGTGATGTCAAAGAATTTCCTAGGCTTCTCCCTTAGACAAATTTCTCACTCTAGGAGATGGACTACAGGAGTAGCTCTCAGGATAACCAGCAAGCAGTTTTGAATGTATTTTCTACACATCTCTTGGAGGGAAATGTTATAATACAAAAGAAAATCTAAATGATTTGTCAGTTTCCAATTACAGCCCAGATCATGACATTTGACAAGGAGAAACTTTATTACAGAGGGAAACAGAAGGACTTAGTAATGAACTGGGGAAAGAGCTCAGTTCATAGAGCCTCCCAGGTCTGAGAAGTAATTACATACATTGTGGTGCTTTAAAAGTATGTGCAACAGTAGCTGCTGCCTAAGTAACATCCTAAGAGTGGGGAAGACCCCATTCATCTTAATTGAGACACTTCGTGGCCTACCAGTTATTTGAGTCATGGATTTCTATTGGCTTCCTGGCGAAAGTTGTAGCGAAAGAGCTCATTGACAAATTAGAGAGCTGAGTGAGATTACTGTATACAATATCTGGGAAGAGTGGGAATCATTGTTGAAGAGAAACAACCTGGGGGGTCTAAGCTTTTAGCAGTGGGGAGATTTAAAAGGAGATCATGTTGTGAGACCTAGTGGGAAAAATGATTCATTGAATATCGTTTTTACTGGGTGGCCTGCTGGATGAAATGAGTGGGAAGATGTAATTGGTCATTAGGTCATTAGATTGTAGTCTAAATATACTATTTGGAAACTAAGCAAGGATTGCTTCTAAGAAAGCAGAAGATGGTCAGTGGTGTCAAATGTAGGAGAAAATACAAGAAGATGAGAATGAAGGGGGGCATAGGTGAGAATTAGTATTGTTAGAGAGCATTTTCATCCAACAGAATTAAAGAGTGGGAGGAAAGTTGTAGGAAAGATACAGGAGGTAAGAAAGGAGGGATATAGCTAATATTCTAAGATGAAAGGATCTATGAAAAGTCACCTAGAAATAGTATATTATTGGAACTATTGTCATTGATAAATGGTGTCAGGTAAAAAGGATAACTTAAAAGTGCCTAAGACGTACATGAAGAAATTGTGGAGGAGGGGATAGGATCACAGGCTTTAGGAAGGAAACTGACCATGAGAACACAGATTTCTCAAAGAGACAAGGTAGAAGATCTAGAGCTCTAATGGACTTTGAATTTGGAAAGGCAGACATCTCTCCCTCTGCTATTAAAAGGAAAGATGAGAATATGAATGTGCAGATGGCATGAAACACTGATATGCATAAATTAGAATTTTATTTTTCTATGACTTAATTTCTGTGCAATGGCCCATTTCAATATGGTGATGGAAAGCTCAAGCCGTTCAAGATTCTCTGTCTTCCATTTTCCTGGTCCTCATTCCTCCCAGGCCACTGCTGAGGGATCCTTTGCTTTTATCCGTCTGCCAGCAGCCCTGTGACTCTTCCATGACACTCAAGGAAACCATGGTTCCACATTTATGCCTACCATGTCTCGGGAATCTCTCACGAATGTCCCTAGTACTGTGTGCCCAGATACATACCCTCAGACATTCACTCTCTGGGGTCATGCTTCTTCCTCGGCTTCTAACCCAGCAAGTGTAGTTCGTGGCCTCAGGGACTCTCACAGTTCTGTTTTCCTCAACTCTCCCCCATCAGTCCTCCTTGTTTCTTGTCTAGAGGTGGAACAGTGACACGTTGTGGGAGGGTGTATGCTACTGTCACATAGCATTTTGCTTAAGTACTTGTACCTATCTGAAGTCCTTACCATTTCTACAAGGGCTTTTGCTTCTGTGACCAACAAAGAAGACTGCCTCTTTTTTTGGTAGAGGTTGGGGGGCTTTTCCCTCATCTCAAGCCTTCCTTGAAGCCATGAACATAAAACATCTTAGTTTCTTGAATGTGTTCAGGTGGAAGGGAAATGGAATAAATTGGTTAACATTTCTAAAATATTAAAATCCCACAAATACCAAAGATGAAGCGAATGAGAGTTTATTGTGTATCTGTAGGCTGCCAGGCATTTCTTCATCCCTGACAACTAGCATTTTATTTTATTTTTTTATTTTTTTAATTGGGGTGTAGTTGTTTTACAATGTTGTGTTAGTTTCTGCCGTACAGCAAAGTGAAGCAGAGTTCCCTGTGCTATACAGCAGGTTCTCATTAGTTATCTATTTTATACATATTAGTTAGTGTATATATGTCTAACAACTAACATTTTAAATGTAGGTATTATCATTACCCCATTCTAACGGTGAAGAAGCTGAGGCTATGTGAGGTTATATAACATACAAAGAGTCATACTGCTGATCAGTGGCAGAGCCACTTGTCTCTGAACTGTACCCTTCACTCTCTCTCTGAAAGTAAAGTTGAAGGGCAGAATGCAGTATGAGCAACATTCAGAGAAAGCCACAGTGGGTATTCTTGGTTTTAGTCACCTGTAAGGAAATGATGGTGGGGAGGGCTGGTGGAGTTACAGAAAGACAGGCACTGGTAGTATCAGATGGAGGAGAGGCTGAGAAGTTGATGGCTCATAAGACTATGGGTTGAATTCTATTTGAAGCACCATTTTAAAAGCAGAAGCAGCACCTGTGGCAGGAAACCCAAACTGATAATTGTTGTCAGGCATATAGAGGGAAGTGAAGAGTTTATGGTCCTAGAAAGGATGATAGAGAAGTAAGTGATCATAACGACTAACACAAGCTGGTAAATAGAAGCCTTATGTTTTGGAATAAAGAACACATCACTGAATTTGGAAGTAACACGGTACTTCATAATGAGGCAGCAAAGGTGGAGGTTAGCAGAGTATCAGAAAAGGTGAAGAAATTTGAAACCATGGTGTTGAGAGATCGTATAATTCCATATCACTTCCTGTTATTCTTATTGCCATCTCTTATGCAATGGGTTTTAACCTCAAGTAGCAATCTAAGAAATGTCCATCACTTGACGGTCTGGAAACAAAACCATGGACTGAAGGTACCAGCTCTCTTTTTCTTCTCATTATATGTAGGAAGAAAGAAATGGAAAAGTCGAAGACTGTACAGAAGAAAGAATATGACTTTAGAGTGATGAGACCTGATTTCAAATACAAACTCAGTCTCTTCTGTGTGATCTTAAATGAAAGAATAGTTATATTTCTATGACCACTTGGTTGAGAGGCTTAATTAAGATGATGATTAGGTGCCTAGTGTGGGGTCCTGCACATAGCAGGAGCTCTATAAATGTAATTTATTTTTCCTACACCTTTATTCATTCAACAAATATTTTTAGAGCAGCTAATTTTATGCCACAGATAATGTATTAGTCAGCATAGGCCACCTTATGCTGTAGTAATAAAGACCCCCTAATCTCAGTTGCTTAAACACAACAGAAGTTTAATTCTCTCACCAACTCAAAGTCTGCTGCATGTTTAGATGGCTTTATTGGGCAACTCTTCTCCATGTAGCAGTCCAGACCACTTCACTCTTTTAACCTAACCATCTTAATACAAGACCTCTGCAAGGATCACTACAACAGAGAAAGTGCTGTCCAGAACTGCTCTTAGAAATTTCTACCTGGAAGTGACACACATCAATCAGCTTGCAATCCATTGGTCAGAACTAGTCCTGTGGCCTCTCCTACTTCAAGGGGATGAACGTGGAGTCTTTCGTGTGCCCAGAAAAAAAGAAGAACCGAATATTGATGAACACAAGGAATGTCTTCCACTCGCAAGGCACTGGGTACTTAGTAGTGAATAAAGCAGGCATCATTTATCTTTCCCTCATGGACCTCTCAATCCAGAGTGACATGCTGCTGGGAAAGTTACGGCATCTGAAAAGAGCCAGGTTTCTGCCCAGGCAAGGCAAGGAACTAGATCAAAGTGATTGCATTCAATAAGTATAAAGTTATGTGGGAAAACAGGAAAGGATAACAGTTGAGTATAAGTGACAAGTATGGAGAAACTTAGCAATCCTCAATAAATATTTACTGAATGAATGTTAAGTGAGGAATAAGAAGAAATTTAGCTCTAAAAAACTAAACGGGAAAGGCGACAGAGAGAGAACAGATACAGGAAGAAAAAACACATGGAAACAGTTTATGCTTTTCAAATGTTCTGAATAATATTTGGGAATAAAAGCTGTTCTTGCTATATCTGCTGCTT
This sequence comes from Globicephala melas, assembly GCF_963455315.2. Taxonomy (NCBI): domain Eukaryota; kingdom Metazoa; phylum Chordata; class Mammalia; order Artiodactyla; family Delphinidae; genus Globicephala; species Globicephala melas. The sequence continues at coordinate 85,746,244 of NC_083320.1, forward strand.
CCAGTAAGCCTGAAATATTCTGCTCTGGTCTCTTCTGCCATAGTTGGGCTGCACAGGAATGAGTTCCCAGCCAGACTGTTTCATTCTTACCTAGTCAAGAATGTGGGAATTGTTGGGAGACTTGGACTCTGACTCATCTTCTAGAATGTTTTATGACCAATCAAGTTTGCTTGATGGGCAGCTGTCAAATCTAGAAGTGTCACAGGAAATGAGGAATTATGCCACTATAAATACTAAAAATGCTACAGAGTTAAGCAAAAATCCTTATGAATACAATTTTATGGCAGAATGTTAGAGGTGGTTCCTTAAAGCATTAAAATGATTGACATAAAAAATATTTATTAAAGGAATGATAGAAAACATGTAAAAAAAAAAAAAGAGAAACATTTATAATGTAGCCCCTACAGATAAACCCTGTTAACATTTTGGTATAGTTCACCCCAACCTTTTTTCTAGGCACATACATCCATTTGTCTTACAAAAATAGATCATAAAATACGTATTGCTCTGTCACCTCCCTTTTACTTAACAGTATTTCTTGAATATATTTCCATGCCAAAAATATACTTCTACAAAATTATTTCATGGTTGCAGGGTATTGTATCATATGTATGTGTCAAAGTATATTTCTTTATCATCCCATTACGTTGTTTACAGATGGCTGCTATTATAAACAATGCTGTTATGAATATACTCTGGCTGAATTTCTGTGCACCTCTTTAATTATTTCATAGGGTAACTTTTCTAAATTGGAATTACTGTGGAAAAAGTCATATACAATTTAAGGCTTATTATGTACGTTACCAAATTGCCCTCTAAAATATTGTTGCAATTTACATCCCTACCAGAATTGATGAGAGCAGAAGAAGAGAGTTTAGGAGCCCGTAAGTCTACAAATGTGGTTATAAAGAATTGACAATAATATTAAATGTGTGTTTAATCCTGATAGCTGTTGACAAAAAGGGGCACTCGATATGTTATTTTTATTTTTTAATTTTTATTTATTTATTTATTTTTGGCTACGTTGGGTCTTCATTGCAGCGCTTGGGAGCTACTCTTCTTGCAGTGCATGGGCTTCCCATTGCGGTGGCTTCTCTTGTTTCAGAGCCCAGGCTCTAAGCGCATGGGCTTCAGTAGTGTGGCACGTGGGCTCAGTAGTTGTGGCTCGTGGGCTCTAGAGCACAGGCTCGGTAGTTGTGGCACACAGGCTTAGTTGCTCCGCGGCATGTAGGATCTTCCCAGACCAGCGTTCGAACCCGTGTCCCCTGCATTGGCAGGCAGAATCTTAACCACTGCGCCATCGGGGAAGCCCAATATGTTATTTTAAAATACCTCATCCTATGTTTCATGCTTCATTCTAAAATCATAAGTATGAGAACTTCACATTAGATTTCTTAGAAAGGAATTTAAGACAGATTCACATTCTCTGCTAAATGGGTCCATTAATATTATGGGCGCTAGGATAAGATCCATGGATGATCCATTGGATATCTGCAGTGAGTCCCTCTCTTGACAAAATATATTGAGCTCTGTCATTGCTATATCCGTGCCTTGATATATGGCTGGGCTGGATATCTGTGCACATCTTTAATGATTCTCTGAATAGTAGGCAATTTCCCATTTGTCTAAAGAGAAAACCGAGAAAAGTTTTCAGCTAAATTGACTATGTAAACTTTGAGGGGCATGGATGAACTGGCCAAGTGTCTACTTATAATATGTAATCTACTAATTTAGACGTAGATAATACTTTAAAGCATATATCACGTAGAATATTTTTAGAGGTATTGCTCTTTTCTCAACCTTATAGTTTATGATGTAGTTTTAGTCTAACTCCCCCTCCCATGCATTCTTGACACCAGAATGGTACCACCTTTTCAGGCAGCTGGCATGTTTCTGCCACCTGTCATCTGGAATTCAGTCTAAGCGGTTTGGGGTGCAAGATTGTGAAACCGTATGATGCCATCACTGAAAATCTTTTCTCTGGCTATAAAAACCCACTTACTACTCATAGTCTTCAGTAACCACTTACTCTATTACTTTTTTTAGTAATCTTTAAAATACTTGTTTTCAAAAACACTTTGAATTTTTAGGTCATGTCTCCCAAAATAATTACTAACTCAGTATTAAATCCCTTGGCTTCTGTTTTTACCGGTCCCATCAAGCAAATGACTGCTAAAACTATCCAAAATTCTCATCAGTTGGCGTCTCAAGTTAATGCTATTTCCCTAAACTGTACTTTGTTCAAAATAAAGTAATTGAGAGAGTGCCTGGTATTATGAGAGACTTTATAAGGACTTTAGATAAGATGCCTCTTTTTCTGAGGGATAATTATATGGAAGAAGAATCTCACCTTACCTTCATCCATATATTATAGTTTAAACAAAAAGAGAGGGGATTCATGCAAATCTCTTTTGTGTTCTTATGCAAAGTGACTATTGAATATGAGAGCTTTTGTCCACCTATAAAAAATATCTTAAGAATATAGTAGGATTGTCATGCATTTATCTTGTATAGAAACACTGAAAATATAGGTTCGTGAAGCCTGCTGCTTTGAAAATATTCACATTGGAATCTTTTAAGAACTACAGCTTCTACCCAATTAAACCTCCTTCCAAGCCCAAACCACATCTCCTTTTACTTTAATACAAAACAAAGCAACCAACCAACAAACAAGCAGCAGGAAATATTTAGAATAGATATTCTCTCAGGGGCCCATAGCCAAAATTTTTGGAACTCAAAATGAAAAATTTAGAGAATTGAGTGGCTAGATTTCCCTGTAGTGTTACTCCCTCCTTAAAGTATATTATGTTATATTGTTTCCATTCTTTTCATCTATGTATTTCCAAGAGATTCAGAGTAAAATAACATATATTACAGGTCAAGTGGCAGCTGTTTGCTTGATATGGTTGAAGATAACATATGGTGTATTCTTTACTTTAAACTGTTTTGAGTCTTTTTTCTTGCCCACAGCAGTAGTATATGTGAGAATTACCCCAAAACTTCCCAATGGTACATGTGTGTAATACCCATCATCTTAAAAAGCAATGAACATTTTGCCACTGCATTCTTTATTATTTGAAGCAAATCAAACTGAGAGCTTAAAATAAATTGTTACAGAACTCTAATTCTATAAGATCTTACAATTCCAGGAGATTATACATGCCGTTTTAAAATGTTAATCAGAAGATGCATTTGTTTTAATTCTTGATACTGAAAATATTGACTGAATTGTGAATTAACACATTTAGGGTTGCAGATGTCATTTTTCATGAGATTTCCTGAATGATATAATTTTCATATTTCATATAGCAGTTTGATCAATTTACAGATTTATTTTACATAATTAGTTGGTAAATGAGAAATTCAATTGCTGATATATAACTATTTCTCTGAAATATAGAAAATAAGCTTAAATTCTGAATTATAAATGAAAAAACAAATATTTTGAAGACATCTGGTCCACATCTGTCTGAAATAAGATAATTTAAAACAGTGTAATTAAATGCAAGAAATACTGAAATAGTCACACCTTAGAATGTAAAAAATAAGTCATTCCATTTTAGTGTGATTTCTTGAATTGGTGATTTTTTTAAATTTCAGTGTCCTTTAACCTCTTATTCTGTCATTACAAAGAAGACTGACAAGCTAAACAAACAAAAATAATCCATGTTTTTCAAAGCTTCTACTAAATGAAAGAATTATCTTTACTACTATTCTTTTATGCGTTGACTAACCTCCACTCCTAAGTTAATACTCAGCGGACTTAGACTCAGGCCTACCCCCTTTTGATGTATTTATAATTCTCCATTCAATTATTAAAAATAAGAGATTAGTGAGAGAGTCTGTAATCTCACTCCCTAAACTGTGTGTTCCTTGTGGACACAAAGAGGCTCAGTAAATGTGAGAGAGAGGTACTCAGACTCATGGAAATGAAAAGCATCTTTGGTACATTCTCATGATCAGTAGAGAATCGTCCTTTGAAGACTGGTCTTTTCTTTTGTTAAAAACCTGTGTTAAGTGGAAAATTAACCATTTTAGGAGAAAGGAAAATAAGCTAGACTTTCTATAGTCTAACCAAAAAATGTGAAAAAAACAGATTCTCCTTTAATAAAAGGCTGCAGAGCCTTGAGACTTCAATAGGACTGGGTTTTGATCCATGATAGAGAAATTAGATTCATGAAAACACTCAATACTAATGCTACAGTATAAGGGTGAGGGAAGATCTCAGCTTGGATGCCAGAGGCTCTCCTAACTAACGGTAGACCATGAGAGGAATTGATACTATGAGAAGTGAAAACACTTTTCCTAACACATACCCTAAGATATCACAAGTTTTGTTTCGTGTTTTTATTTCCAGGGAGCATGATAAAGATCCAGAGAGTTTTTTTAAGGTATTGATGCATCTTAAGGACTTAGGACTCAATTTCCACGTATCTGTCCTTGGAGAAACCTTCACAGATGTCCCAGGTATTTCTTTTGAATTTTCTTGTGTGTATTTTTATAGATGACATAAGCTGTACAACTTAAGTATTAATTTCCATGTTTCCCTTTGTTAGAATAATCAAGATGAGCACCGTTAACCAAAAGGTTATACGATGGCATTAAAGTGTGATTCAATTAAAAAAATACTTAAGTAAGCATTCTTTGATTTAAGTTGAGAACGTGAAGTCATCTCTTTTATCAAATATAGTTTATACAGTGCATCCTGATGTAAATAACATATATTGCTTTAGGCATCTTAACACTTAAGGAAAGTGGGAATTTGTAATTGGATATACACCCTCTCACCTCTGGGGTCACTGGTTTGATTCCTACTCACATTGGTAATGGCTGAAATATATTACCATCTGTTAGGTGGCCGGTGTAAAGCATTTTGGCATCAAACTTGTAATGTGGCGTAGACACATATCATAGTTGTCATTGGTCCATGCCTTTTTTATTGAACTTGAGAAAACAAACAAAAATCCAAAGCTGATAGCAGCAGGTCTTCTCATCCTTAATGCCACATGGAGCCTGTTCCAAGCCATTTCCTTCACCCTGCATCCTCACTGGGCATGTTTGGGTCAGTAAGATGAGCATCCCAACCACCGTCCTAAGCACTTAGGTGTTCATATTTTTTAAGCTTTGGATATTCAGCTTTTTTTGTAAACTCCAAGTATACAGACAAGAAAAGTTCAGAAATGGCCTCTGTCATCATGCTTTATGACTCTTAAGGACCACTTAAAGTTTACCCTCACTTAGCAAGTACTTTTTGATTCTGGTACAACACAAGGAAGTACACCCAGCTTGTACCTCAGTAGCTTCATCTGATATGGCTCATCCTCTGCCCCCTGCACTTATGGACACCAAACTTTTCTCAGTTCCTCTAAGATTCCAGCCTTCTTTAAACCTTTGCACATTTGCCTATTTGTATTTTATTCATTCGCTCTCAGCTCAAGGGCATTTTCTTTCAATGTGAAGCTTTGCAGTGGTCTCATGGCACCCTATACTTTTACCTCATGGTGCCTCCCTCAGTTTCTAATCATATAATTTTGTGTAATTTGTTATCTCACTCCCCCCACACACACACACATACACATAAACATTAGAATGTAGGTGCTGGGAGGACAAAGATTATGACTATCTTGTTCATCACGGTACCTCAGAGCCTAGTGCAGTGCCTCGTACAAGGCTGGAACTCAGTAAATATTTGTTCAATAAACAGATAAAAATGTAAACTCCCTGCCCTCAAGCAGTTTATAGTTTTCTTGAAGAGGGAGCACTTTTGCATAAGGACGGGAAACAGAGGGAAACACAGGATAATGTAATTATATATGAGTACTGACACATGTGACTTAGAGTAGAATGTTAATTTAAGAGCTAGAACTTGAATAGCTAAAGGATTAGGATATTCCAAAAGGGGAAACAACATGGGCAAAGCATAGAGAAGCAAGTATTTTAGATATTGTACTTAAATGAGAGAACAATTTCAGTGATTAGTGCTATGAGGTCACTAAGTAGAATAGAAGATTCTGCATGCAAAACTTAATAAGCAAGTAATACATGGGCAGGGTAGGGCCAAAGTACGGAGGATGAGCAAAGTAGATTAGGTAAAGGTAAAAAATAGGGAGCCTCGATCTTGAACTGGAAAGAAATATGATAAAGCGTGTATTTTAGGAAGATTTATCTTGCAGTGATATGTAGGCAGAATTGCAGTGAGACTGCAGCGGTCATCCAAGTGTGATTCTGTGAGGTGGTGGAAGAGAGATTAGTGAGAGGGCTGTAGGAGAGAGACATTCTCAAGGAAAACACAGAAAAGAATTTGATAGATGGATGGCTGTCAAGAAAGAAGGAAGAAAAAATCAGCTCATTTACAAAGCTAGTGAGTTCAATTTTGTTTGTGCCAGTTTTGAGGTGTTTGTGGATGAACTGAGGAAAGAGGCTGGAGGATATCCCTAAGCAGAAGGCTTTGTAGCCAGCTTTACTGTTGGATAATTTTAAGCCACCACTACAAAGAAGACTAGGTTCTTACTCAAAGGGCCATGTCCTTGGGATCACAGCTCTCCCTTCCCACACGTTAACACTGAGCTATTTAGATCAGCACTGGGGATTGAAAGTGGATTGGGGAGCAATTAGGGGCCCAAGAACTGAGTGCTCAGTAATTACAGGCTCAATCTTTTACTCACTTTGGTTCGACCTCAACACATACTTACTGAGCACTGTGGAAGGGGGATTTCACAGTGTACAGGACTCAGTCTGCACCTCAGAGAGCCCTGCGTTGGGGAGACACTTACATATAATTGACAGGTACCTAGGATGCTGTGGGACCATTAGGGAATGCTGTGGAAGACCATAGGAAGGGTCATATTACCTACGTACACACTTCTGTTACTCCCAGTCCCAACTGGAGCTCCTTTCTGCCCTTGCCTCTGGCCCATCTCTGTCACGTCAAATGTGAATCAATTCTCTTTAAGGCTACAGAACTTCACCTTGCACATAGGAGGAGCCCAAGTTGTTGGCTGGATGACTGAGCCTGGGAGATTTCCAGATTGTGCTCCTAGAAGGCCACCTTGCTAGTCTTTACTCCAAAGGTTTCTTCACAGGCAGTTTTGTGTAACTTCTGCCATTTGTATCACTGTCCTAGTTTGACAAACACTAATATAGCACTTGCTGTATTTCAGGCATTGTTCTAAGCCATTTATAAATGTTAACTCTTCTTAACAGTCTCATTCAGTATTATTGTCTCCATTTTTCTTAGATGGGGAAACTGAGGCACAGAGAAATTAAGTGAGGTCACATAACTATCAATACATAATACTTTTAACCACTATGCTGTGCTACCTTTCCATTTTCTTGTTTTCTGACCCAACTGCTTCTCTGAGTTTAAACATTAATTTTTTTTCCCCACCTCACCATCCAGCACTTCCTGCAAAGGGTTACCTAGCAGGGATACATTTCTTTGCCTGTTGTCTCTTCTAGGTGCTCCACTAGCATATCTAAAACCCATACCCTAAAACCAACTTATACACTGTGCAGTATCAGCCAGAAGGATAACTCTGAACACTGTTAACATTTGTGAGGAAGTGGTTTTCTTTTAAATAATTGTAATAATAATCATTATTATCCTGTTAATTGCTATTATTTATTGAAAGTTTGCTTCTTGCTTGGTCCTTTGCCAGGTTATTTCATATACTGCTCATGATAATCCCAAAGGCGTAGGTGTTATTATCCCATTTGATAGATGGAAAAACTGAGACTTTGAAGTCTTGAGTCACTTTGATTACACTCCTTATGAGTCAAGTTTTGCTCTTTCACATACAAGCCTAGATGTATTGGAAAACCAAGAAAGGTTTAATACATGACGGCAGGACCATTAAAATATTCTTATTTTTTTCCCTTGAGGTAAGATTTATACATATAACATTGTATAAATTTAAGGTGTACAATGTGATAACTTGATACATTTACATATTGCAATATGATTACCAGTGTAGCTCTAGCTAAGGTCTCTCTCACATCACATAATTATTTCTTTTTCACAGTGAGAACATGTAAGATCTAGTCTCTTAGCAATTTTAAAGTATATAATACAGTACTGTTGACTGTAATCACTATGCTGTATTTTTGATCTGCAGGACTTATTCTTACTCTAGTTGCAAGTTTGTACATTAATTACTCTATAACCAACTTCTTTCTCCTTCCCTCTACACAGAACTGGTAGGGAAAGGTAGCATATCTGAGTGATGGCATTAGTGCTAGTGAGTTTTACTGCCCCTTTTTTTTTTTTTTTTTTTGCGGTACGCGGGCCTCTCACTGCTGTGGCCTCTCCCGTTGCGGAGCACAGGCTCCGGACGCACAGGCTCAGCGGCCATGGCTCACGGGCTCAGCCGCTCCGCGGCATGTGGGATCCTCCCAGACTGGGGCACGAACCCGTGTCCCCTGCATCAGCAGGCGGACTCTCAACCACTGCGCCACCAGGGAAGCCCATTACTGCCCTTTTTGATGAAGCAGACAATCTCCATTAAATTTCTTTTGAAAATGTTAAAACCACAGTAGAGCAACTTTGTAGAGTCTTCATACTGTTGATTATTTTCAAATTATGTTGCGGTAAGGTTATTATCATCCTTTTTCTGAAAAGTTTAGTAGTTGATTATCGATTCTAGTTTATAGCTACATAGTTTATCATTCTTTTGCATGATCCTTCCATTTTACAAAAGAGATGCTAGATCTAGGATGGTGACTATTCCAAGTGCTCACAGCTGGGCACAGTGGGCGAGACGGGCAGTAGGTAGTGGCAAGGTTAGGAGTAGAACCTGGGAGTCAGTCTCCTCATCCCTACTCACTTCTGTATGTGTTCAACACATGTTTTTTAAATATCTACTTTATGCCAAGCACTAAACTAGATGTTTAAGATGAAGTGGTGAATAAAACAAACATCTTCTGTGATGTTTGCATCACGGAAGTAGTCTAACTCCAGTGCGTTATCCATCAGTTCCTAGAGCGCTTAGCATGTGCCAGGTACTATTAGAAGCCCTTTGTGCCTTGCCTTGTTTATTCGTCACAACAGCCCTGTGAATTAGGCACTTTTGTGATTATCATACTGCAGCTGCGAAAAGTCAGAAACAGGGAGGTTAAAGCACTTGCCTGAAATCACGCATCCATCCAACTATCAATCCACAATTCAAACCTTGCCAGCCCACCTCTCTGCTATTCTCCTCTATGTGGAAATCCACAAAATCATCCCTCTTTTACGGGTAAGACAGCAGGAGGTGATAATGGTGGAAAATTCCTGGCTACTCATATGAAATCATTTCCATTTTCTCTAATAAGCTCTTTGCAAATGGAAAGTTTAAAAACAAATAAACAGAGAACCCCCGCAAAACCTCAAATTCATTTCCTAAATATATCACTCCTTAGATATTAAAGTGAACTCCCTCTTCTTTCTGCCATCTGTCTTCATCACAAGAAAGGTGTCGAAAACAATATGAAGTGGGAAGATATTCCAAATAATACTTGGTATATATTTACTGTTCAATAAATACTATTTGAATGAATGAAAGAATAAGAATTCTTAGAATAATGATGTAGTTTACATACTGTATCAGATATATTAAAAACCACATTGAAATGATTTCCAAATATTAGAGAGTTAGTGAATGAAAATAGAGAACTCTAAGACTTAAGGAAGTTCTAAGTGGTTTTATATTATATTTTCTGTTTTCATGTAAATGACCTTGATTTAACCTAAATCTATTTTTCAATCTGTTCTCATCTTTCAGTTCTTACATCAGTCAGAATAAGCTAAATTATGCTAAGCTAGCAGCCTTAAAAATCTCAGTGGCTTAAAACACTCAACACTTATTTTTTATTCATGCTCTGTGTTTATTGCAGGTGAGCAGTAGTGTTCTATTCGTATGGTCACTCAGGGTCCCAAGCATATAGAGAGACCCAAGCAACCACCATCACAAACATTACCAGTAACTGTGCCAGATGCAAGAGAAAGCTAGGATGTTCTTTCATTAGCAATTCACTGTTCTGGCCTAAAAGTGACATAGGGTTCCACTCGACTCTTTGGCCAGAACTTGTTGCAAGGCACTTCCCAACTATAAGGGGCGGCCAGGAAATGCAATCCTGCTTTGAGCCCAGAATGGAGGAGAGCAGAAATAGTTGATGAAAAGCACTACTGACCACCATAGCTCTGACCACCATGCATCATGATCTGTGGCCCATCAGAGAGAAAATCAAGCCTACCCAAGATATCTGCCTTAGTCTGGGTGAGTCTATCCGTGTTGAATAAAGAACTTTTAACAAATATGAGAGTACTGCCCACAGCCTTCTTGCTGGAGACAACCCAGCTCGTGTCTGAAGACACATCTGGCAACTGTGTCCCATTAAGCTGAGTTGATATGAAGTCGAGTTGCTCTCTGTGGGAATGGAGTTAATTACCACTTATGGTGATGGCATTTTGGAAAGCTTATAGTGTCAGTTAGGAGTAGTTTTGCCCTCCACCACCAGGGGATATTTGGCGGCGCCCAGAGACGTTTTGGTTGGTACAACTGTTGTGGGGAGGGGAGGGTACTACTGGCATCTAGTGGGCGGAGGCCAGGGATGCTGCTGAACACCCTACAGTGCAGAGGACGGCCCTCACAGCAAAGAAGTATCCAACCTAAAATGTCAGTAGTACCAAGATTGAGAAACTTTGATTTATAAGAATTAAAGTCAGAAGATCAGGTTTGGGACTGGGTCCTGTAGCTTTCTAGGTTAACCTCGGTTAATCCATCTGTACCATACAAAGGGGAAGATGGGAAAGAGAAATAATAATAATAAAACCACCCACCCTATCTACTCCTTTGAGTTACATTGAGGATTTCAAGCACAGTTACATAATTTGGGAGGAGGGAGGGAATTGCTTTCAAAACTACTATGCAGATTTTATTATAAGACTCATGGACTTCTCTTCAGAGTTTATACGGAATGAGTCTTTAATGAATTTTGGATGAAAAGAGGACACTAATGATGCTGAACCTTAAAAGTTCATTCTTGCCATTATTTTAATTATTTTTAATCCAGAAAATTGAAAGGTCATTCTGCCACGTAAAGCATCCATCACACTCCGTGTTACAAATGAACCAAAAAGCCTAGAAGCTCCTCAATGCAAATATTTTTAGCTTAGACCAATTCTCATGACAAGGTCACATTGTTAGCCCTTAAGATGGTATTTTGTTTTGTTTTGTTTTTTAAAGAAGAAGAAGCAAATACTTAAGATATCAAATCAATGGAATGTGTTTGTATACTTAATAATTTCTCACAAATGATAACTCTAAACCAAATACTTTTTTCTATGAACAGCCAAAGCCTTACATCAGGATTCTTCTTTCCCTACATTGTGGGAGAAGTAGTTTTAAGTTTCAGGCATGGGCGGTGGGGAGCAGAACGATTGCAAAGGAAAGTAAAAACCTGAGCTACACTTTTGGCAGACAGAAGTCTTTCTGGTTCACCTTTAATTTGAGGTTAAGAACAGTATGTGGAAAGCTTCTGGTTAGTATCTGGCATGACAATGGTTATTACAGTGATCTTGGCATATTCCTGATCCTTTGCTCTGGAGTCAAATGTAGGATAATTATATAACATTTCCCTCCCCTCCCATCTCCCTTTTCTCTCAGCTCCCAGCTACAATCTCATTTTCAGCAGAGCAGCTTACACTAAGGGGGAAATAATAGAAAGGTTCTAGGAACACAAGTAACTTACATCACATTAATATAAAGGTATAAAATTTTGCTACGGGGGAACCCAGCAGAAGGAAAGCTATTAATATATTGATCAATGTTGAATTGTAAGACAATTGTATATGAGATGAAATAAATGTGCCAGTAAGATTAAAGACATTCTCTCTAGACCATACCTTTCCTTTTCCTTTTAACTTTTTAAAAAATTGTATCACTATCTACTCATTCCCCTAACATACAAGTATTTACTGAGTTCGTAGTGTGGCCTGGCACCATATTGTGGATAGCAAGAGGAGAAAATGTGGTTCCTTTCCTCTAGAATCTTACTGTCCAGGAAAACATTGTAAAAATTACATTTTATTATACCATGCCCTTGTTTATATTGTAACATTTTCAGATAACTTTGAATACATAATTTCATAACCCTTACAGCAATCTAATGACTAGATAATCAAACATGCATTAACACCCTCTGTTTATAGCTGAGGAAAATTATTTATATTCATCCCATTGAAATAACGTGGATCTGAGGTCGCTTTTCAGTAGAGAGAACCACCTTTACCTTTTTATTTTACCTTTTATTTTATAGGCATAAAATCACTTTCCCAAGAATATGGTTGGGGAAGGCAGTTTCCCAGGAATCTGATTTGAAAATGAGGTCTTCTGTCTCCCAGTCCTTTGCTGAAGAAAACAACCGTATATAATGGGAAAGTAGGGAAGATTAAAATAAAAGTAGATATATATGCTCCTGACAGGAAAGAATAAATACTCAGATAGAAATGACAGTATCTCTTAATATTAATTTATGAATTTAACAAGATTCCAATTAAGATACCCAAATATTACTTTATATATCTTCACAGAGTTGTTCTAAAATTCCTACAAAATAAAGAAATAAACGGGAAGAGTATCAGAGAAATCACTAACAAAGGAGTATTGAAGGAAAACATGTCCTACCAGATTCAGAACATGTATGAAGTTAAAAGTACTCTTTTAAAAGAGTACTTTACCAATTCAAAAACATGATGGTAGAAAAACGGACAAAAATAGAGAATTCCGAAATAAACCCAGCTTGTATATAATTTTAACATCCACCAAACTTATATAACAAAATTTAATATACTTATCCCAGCTTTAAAATATAATATTTTTTAGTGAAAACAAGAAATTGGGTAAAATAAATAACCTCTGTGGAATTAAACTAACAAAACAAAATATTCATATAAGTAATGAAGTATAGATTTTAAATATATCCTATAGATAAAAGATTGCAAAAGCTTCAACAGAGTATAAGTACCATAACTTACTGAAGTCTTACTCTGTGCCAAGGACGAGGCTAGGCCTTTTACTCACACAGCTAATAAACAATAGAAGTAGTGATAGCCGAAGAAATAAATGCTAAATCAAATTTTAGGAATAAAATCTTTAATTTTTCCAGTAATGAAATAAGTGTAAATACAGAGAATTTATGAGAAAGCGGTTGCATTGACCAAAGCAATAAAAGTAAAGGCATATCCTAACAAACACTGGCCAGCTAATGGGGAAACATCTGTATGTATGATAATGGCAATGTAAGTTATTTGTCCTGAGCCATATAAGTTACTATACCCTTTGCGTGATTCAGTAATTTCACATCAGAGAATATATCCCATGGAAGTAATTCCCATGCCTCACTCTCATTGCTACTGCTTCTTTCCTAGTTTTTGCCCTTACCTTCTGGGACCTTGACTCCTACAAAAGCTTCAGATTGGTCTTCAAGCCTCTGGACACTTTGATATTTGATTCAAACACCTACTGTTATTGGTGTTCTTTCTAAACCCAGACCATCCAAGAAGAGAATCACAATAGTATAACAATAAGAATGTGTCTCATAGATTTTTCTGCACGATGAACTTAAATTTCCTGTCAGCGAATGAGGTTCTTTAAACTCTGACCCCAGTCTAATCCCTCATGGATTCCAGCTCCCTTTTCCATCTCCTGAGTACATCTGTGCACTTATCCACATCCATGCCTTGTGTTATTTATTGCTTAAATTCCCCTGCCCCTCCACACATAGGCACATGCATACCCTTTCTCCACTTGGCAAAATCCCAACTCCAGTGGTGCTTCTTGTCCTATATCTTCCCTTTTCCTTTCCTTCCCTCCCTAATTGCTCACAGCACCCTTAGTCATTGCATCATTTGCAAGGTGCATATCACACTGCACTCTGGTCAGTCGTCACTTGGCTGCCATAAGGGGCAGTGGTGTAACTGACCAGAAGACACTTTGCGGGTGAAGAGTACAACTTCTTAGACAGAGACAGCTGCATGGGACCAGAGTCAGCAACACTCCCAGTTGGAGAGGCAAGCTCCCCTGCCCAGCTCTCACTGATACCCCAGACAAAAGTGAGGTTCCCATTCAGTACTTGAGAAGCTCTCTTTTCCCTTCTCAGGAAAGGTTTGTTAAGTCTGCAGCTGCCCTCCCCTAGCAAATGCTTAGGAGACTCGCTAGACACAAGTAACTGGTAACAATTCACTCCCATTGCTCAGCATATCCTGTGAGAATCAGTCTTTTTCCCCTGATCACTCCCAGACATGCCGTTCCGTCAGGCCTAAACTTTAGGCCTGCTTGAACTCTACTCCTGCAGCTTCTGTAAGTGGAATATTTATCTTTTATATGGAAACCAGAGAATTCATTGCAATTCTCAAGGCAAGATCATTTATCCATCCTACCAGGGGGAAGACCATGAAGATAATGTGTCCTAGAATACAACTCCTAAAACATCTCTCAAGAAATTGTTCTCAAAAGTTATATCTATGAAAACATTACTGAGGAAAAATATTCTTTAATTTTCAAAACACTGTCCTTAAAGTTTATGAGAAATGTATGCTTGGGAATGACACAAGGAAATAGATAAATTAAGTAAATAATGAATGGGAAAAAGTCAAGACATCGGTAGACCAATAGGAAATTAGAAACAGATGCTAATTTTAAAAGCTGTAAATGTATATATGACTTGGGTTGACAGGAGGTCTTGGAATGTGGCTGCTGCACATTGCTTTGGAGTTTCATCTTTTTGAATTCCTGTAGTTGTATTATGGTCACGATTTGGAGTGTGGTATGGTCAAAATAAAATTTGCTCCAATAAGAGACTTTGGTGGAAAGCCTGCCTGTTTTACAAATTCATGTTTCCTGCAATGGCTATCAGAACAGGAGTCTCTGACAGAAAGCAGCACAACAGAGAGTGAATATCTGGGTCCAAATAGTGAGCTTTTCCAGCTATATCTCTCCTTGCCCAAACTGTTTCATTTGTAAAATGGAAACCATCACAGATACATGGTGCAGTGGAATGAACACGGTCCTGGAATTTAGAAGGCTCAGGGTCTAGTTCCAGCTCTGACACTGATTAACCATGTCACCTCTTTTAGCTTTAGCTTACTTGTCCACCAAATAAAGTCATTCAAATGAGGTTACAACTAGAAAGGACATTGGAGGTCAGGGTGCATCAACTTTTAAAATGGGGTGAACATCCCTACCCCCAAGGGGATTTCACGGAGTGACAGTTTTTGAAGTTTTGATTATAAAAAACAATGAGTATAATAATTATGCTTTTTCAAAACATATTTTACTTCTCATCATCCGATATCTACCTGCACGCTCAACCCCAGCTCCCACTTCATGCAGCTGAGAACCATTGATCTAGGCCAGTCACATTCTTCTGGCCACCCTCATGGGCTGATTAGAATTGCCCTCTGCTCCACCCTGTAAGCCTTTGCTAACTTCAGTTTGCTAAAGATAATCTCTGTGTATCTCACCTTCTCCTCTCCTACCCTTATCAAATAAGTATAACCTCATTGGTCAGGATTTCTCAGTATGGTTTCAACCACCTTCCTAGGCTTACTTCAATCCTTATCCATGAGTATCCTGGGCTGTAGCCTAGTTTACTCAGTGTTCCCTGAAGATAGCTCACATGTCACTACCCAGAACCCCTTTCTCCTCTTATACCTGTCAAAGCTCAACCACTTTCCCTGACCTCTAAAAGAGATATGCTGCCTCCCTTCTTTGAATGTCCATGGGATTTTGTTTATACTTAACTATGTATTTGTCATACTTCAATAACAGAAGGTTCTTGAGGATAGCAGTTGTAATTATTCAGCTTCATAGGACCCAAAGATTCCAACATAACAGAGTTTCCAACCTTTTGACGATGATGCACACCAATATACGTATTTACATTGTGATCTAGTATACCCATGTATGGAGGCATATTTATAATTGACCCAAAGTTTTCATAACATAATACATATTCTCATTGCATTTGATGCACTCTGATGTTTTCTTTCTTTTCTGTTCTGTCTTGTTTCTTTTAATGCTGCTCTGAATTGATTTCACAACCCTTAGTCACATAAGCATAATATAGCAAATTGCCCATAGTAGGTGTACTGTTGTATATGTTTAATGAAATTGACTGACCTTTTGCCAAAATCATTATAAAAATATTACTGATCTGTG